>NC_079215.1:64301335-64396335 GCF_029633865.1 Lampris incognitus
CAAGACGAGCTGGAGCTGCTCACCAACGAGATCAAGAAGTCTGCCAACAACGCGCGGAACAAGCTGAAGAGTGAGTGCTGCACACTAGAAGGACCGGGATGTCACCCCTACCTAAAACCACCATGGGCGGTCAAAATGACGGCCGGGTTTTAAACTCAAGATAAATACCTAACTGAGATATTAATGAATTGCATATGCTAGTGTGTCTGTTATGAAACTAGCTGACACCAAAATTAACATGTTAACAACTTTAATGCTATTTTTCAAACAGTTTAAAATGGCGGCTGTCCAGCATGTGTAAACCCTGCAGCGCCTCGGTGGTAGTCATGGTGCGTCTGTAACGGCGTCTGTAACCAGACATGTTGCACATCATCACACATCAAGTGTAGACTATTTCTCTCCACTGGAGGGCGCTAGTGTGTTTCTACGACAGAGCAACGAACCTCACGAAGGAAATGACGCCACCAACACGCGTCATCAATACTGACATGACGCACACCATCACGCGAGTTGCGAGCCGTCTTTTTGACGGCTCATGGTCGTTTTAGGTGGATCTTATCGTAACTTTTTGTGTGCAATGATCTAAAGCTCATTTTAATGCAAATATATGCAGTTTTAGGAGCATTCAGGGACAAAGTTATTGAACTTTGAAAATCCAAAACCGCCAAAATGACGGCCTTGGTCGTTCAGTGTCTGAGCCACGGGGTTTGAGAAAGATCGGGACGGCTCAGTTTACAGAACGTGGTCGAAATCGTTGTTACCAGCAACCAAATCTCACCCTGGTTTACTGAAACACGTGAGAACTCAAACATCCGATTGCATTTAGGAAAACTGTTCATCCCTGTGGGGACGTTGGCAGATGGATGTGGGTGTATGTCCTGGTCGCTGCACTGGCGCCTCCTCTGGTCGGGGGGGGACTGGGGGGAATAGCGTGATCCTGCCACGTGCTACGTCCCCCTGGCGAAACTCCTCACTGTCAGGTGAAAAGAAGCGGCTGGCGACTCCACATGTCTCAAAGGAGGAATGTGGTAGTCTGCAGCCCTCCCCGGATCGGCAGAGGGGGTGGAGCAGAGACCGGGACAGCTTGGAAGAGTGGGGTAATTGGAGAGAGTCAGGAACAATTGGGGTGGAAAGGGGGAGGGGTGCAACAAAATAGAGTATAGTTTGTAATGAAGGTGCTGATGACATGAGTAGACTCCAATCGTCCTCATCTCGCAGAAAACAGCTTTTGGTTGGTGTTTGTTCAGGACAGCGTGAGCGCCCACATGCTCAGCGTGACGTCATCCACTGTCTCATAAACGTCACAATGTGTGTGAGGGAGGACACCTGCCGCACAATGACACTTAATTGTCTGTGTGTGTGTGTGTTTCAGGCATTGAGCGCCAGCTGGAGTCCAATACTGACGAGAGAGCCTCAGCTGACCTCAGGATACGCAAGTCTCAGGTCAGACAGGAAACACGACGTCTGAATTTAATTAAAACAGATGAAAAATATGAAGCGTAACTTCAGTAAAGTGCCTGCGTGGCTCGGGGTGGTTGGATGCTGTCTGTGGTTGTTTGTTTGTTTGTCATGCCAGCACTCTGCAGTGATGGCTGCAGCGATTTATGGCTGCGTTGTCTGTCTGACTTTATAGCCAGCGTGGTCCACGTGTCTTCAGGAAGTAGTTTTAATGGAAAGTCTCATGGCACTGACACGTGCTAACTAATGACACCGTGTGTGGTTTTCCACAGCACGCCATCTTGGCCAAGAAGTTCGTGGAGGTGATGACGAAGTACAACGAGGCTCAGGTTGATTTCAGAGACAAGAGCAAAGGAAGGATCGCCAGACAGCTGGAGATCAGTGAGTTACGGTGGCATTATTAATACCGTACCTGATCTGAAAGGATGTCACGTGTCCTTCAGACACACTACTGTCACACACATCTATCTATCTATCTATCTATCTATCTATCTATCTATCTATCTATCTATCTATCTATCTATCTATCTATCTATCTATCTATCTATCTATCTATCTGTCTATCTGTCTGTGTGTCTGTGTGTCTGTGTGTCTGGTCATCAAATTGAAGTTAAAACATGTCTGACTGTTCTTTGCTTGTTTCAGCTGGAAAAAACACAACTGATGAGGAGCTGGAGGAGATGCTGGAGGGCGGAAATGCAGCTGTCTTCACTGCTGGGGTAAAACTCCGTGTGTGTTTGTGTGTGTGTGTGTGTGTGCCCTTTAATGCATGCTGCACTGGAGTTAGGCAGGGGTGTGTGCTGGCACCACTACTCTTCAGCATTTACCTCCTCTGTGTCACAAAACTTTTTCATAAAGATCCGGAAGACAGTAGTGGGATCACAATAGACTTTAGGCTAGAGGTGGAAACCTCTTCAACATCCGAAGGTTCCAGGCAACCACCAAGTTGTCTGCAGTGCAGGTCCTTGAGTGACAATACGCTGATGACTGCGCTCTTGTAGCTCACACACCAGAAGACCTGCAAACCATCCTTGCCGCAGTTGTGAATGCCTACAGCAGCCTGGGTCTATCAGTCAACACCACCAAGACTGAGGTGTTATGCCAGTGGAGGTCCAGCCCCCCACCCTCTATGCCTGTCTTCACTATAGAACACCAACCACTCAGCTGCTCCATCTTTCAAATACCTTGGCAGCATCCTTTCTGAAGGCTGCAACACTGATTACGAAATTAACAATAGAATCAAACAAAACTCTGTAGCCTTCGGCAAACTCTGACTTAAGGTCTTCCAAAACCAACACCTCCACCTGAACACCGAATTGCCATCTACAAAGCCGTCTGCATCACAATTCTCCTATACAACTGTGAAGCCTGGGTCACATACAGCCACCACCTAAGGTTCCACATAAGGCGTCTGCAGCGAATGGGGATCACGTGACATGACCGTGTTCCTCATGTTGAGACTCTTGCTAGGACAAACTGCAAGAGCATAGAAGCCGCGGTCACTGAACACCGACTGCGCTGGCTTGGGTATGTCATCAGGATGCCTCAGGAATGCCTGTCACATCAAGTCCTGTATGGACAGCTTCACCTGGGCTGCCGGTCCGCAGGTGGTCAGAAGAAGCGATACAAAGACCAGCTAAAAACCATCGCTGAGGAAGTGTTGTATCGACCCCTTGAGACTGGAGCAAGCTGCCATCAACCGTTCCAGCTGGCGAGAGATCTGCCACAGAGGTGTAGAACAGCCTGAAATGGAGAGGAGTGGGAGAAAACAACAGAAAGACCAAGGAGACACACAACCATGCTTGCCCCCACTAACCCAGACTTCATGTGTCCAACGTGCAATAAAACATGTGGATCAAGAATTGAACCCTAGTGTCATCAAAGAACACACCGTTAACGAGGAGGGATGTCATCATCGGACTCGATGGCATACCAGCAAGCAAGTGTGTGTGTGTGTGTGTGATTTTTGTTTGACTTCTCTCCGTCACTGAGGGTGAACAGGACCATGTGTGTAATGCATCTTTAATAGGCAGTGGTTTTCTGAAAAACCGCTGGTTTTCTAACTGAATAAGCAGATCTTGTTGTTGGGAAAATTAAATTACTGCAGTGGACTTACACCCCCGGCGTCACTTTCGTGCTTCACAGAATGGCTCTGAATCACTTCTTGGAGCTGAAACTCTGTTGATAAGGGAGTACTATTTGCATAGCAGTTAAAATTTATCAGATACACAGCATAATACATCTCTCCCACCATCTGGTCCTTTCCCATTGGCATCTTTTTCATTCCAACTTCCTTCTCTTCTTTGTCTCTTTATTGCTCCCTGCTTTCTGTCTGTCTGTCTGTTTGTCTGTCTGTCTTCTGAATCACCTTATCTCATGATTAATCTGGCCTTGTGTCTCTCTCTTCGTCCCTCTTTCATCTCTCTCGTTTGCTTTGCCCCTCATCTTGCTCTCTTTCTTCCTCCCCCCATGGGTCCATCTCCAGATAACGGAGTCCAAGATCAACCAGCAGGCTCTGAACGAGATCGAGGCGCGGCACAAAGACATCATGAGGCTGGAGAGCAGCATCAAGGAGCTCCACGACATGTTCGTTGACATTGCGATGCTGGTCGAGAACCAGGTATAACACACGCACGCACACAGAGAGAGAGAGACAGGGAGAAAGAGAGAGAGAGACAGGGAGAAAGAGAAAGAGAGAGAGCGAGAGCGAGAACAAATAAAATACACAACTTGAGGTTTTAAACGAAGAGTGCCTTTTCTGTCGTTTTCCGGGTGATGAAAATTAAGAAAAAGAATAGAAAACAATGTCTGATATTTTGTGGAAGGACTTTGGACTTCTGGAAAAGTGTGGCAAAACATGCACATACAGCAGTGAAACATGCTGAGCAGCAGGGGCGGTTCTAGGGGCTGACGGGGTCAGAGGTCAGTGTGTGGTTCCTGCTGCTCTGCCTGGAACACTACTGTCTCAATTTCATTTCAATTTGCTGCGTCTGCACTGTATGATTACCCCCCCCCCCATTTTCTCCCCAATCGTACTTGGCCAATTACCCCACTCTTCTGAGCCGTCCCGGTCGCTGCTCCACCCCTTTTGCCGATCCGAGGAGGGCTGTAGACTACCACATACCTCCTCTGATACATGTGGAGTCACCAGCCGCTTCTTTTCACCTGACAGTGAGGAGTTTCACCAGGGGGACGTAGCGCGTGGGAGGATCACGTTATTCCCCCCAGTTCCTCCTCCCCCCAGAACAGGCGCCCCGACCGACCAGAGGAGGCGCTAATGCAGCGACCAGGACACATACCCACCTCTGGCTCCCCACCCGCAGACACGGCCAATTGTGTCTGTGGGGACACCCGACCAAGCCGGAGGTAACACGGGGATTTGAACCGGCGATCCCCGGACGCCCTCCTCCAAATTGTGTTACCAGCTCCCCAGCTATCTTATCTTTAATTCATGTCATTTATGCCTACATGACAAAATCATGTATTTTCATATTTGCAAAATAATCAATTTTTCTTAACTTCATCAACTGTCCAAGTCCCTAATCCGCCCTTTACCTGTTATTGTCTTGTCTAATTAATTATGGCATTGCTCTTTTGCACGCTAAAGTGTGTATACACTTACTGTACAGTTCAATAAGTTTTCGTGTTTCACAATCTGAGTCATTTAATTTTCGTTTCTTCGACCCAGCAGTCATTTTTTATCCATGTGTTGGCGCCAGTAAAAGTAAAATTGTTATCATAGCAACGGCTGTCCCCTGAATTCGCTACAACACTATGTCAAACCCATGTGAGACATTGGCATTCTAGTCTCATTTGTACATACATACAGATGCTTGCAAACACACCGACAGGTGGTTAAAGCTAGGGTAGGCAACTTTGGAGAAGTGAGAATTTTGACATAACGCCGCTTAAAAATCCAGCCCCTCCACTTACTCTGCTTCCTGCTCCCTGTAAAAAAAATTTCATTTTCAGCGAATCTTCAAAACTGATGTTGTGAAGCAATTTTGTACTTAAAGGTGAAGTATTTATTTAGATGATCCATAATAACCATAAGAAAAGTGACAGACTGTGCACATGAATGATTGACAGGCAGTAGGACTGCCCTGTCGCAAAGAGCTCCCCTGATTGGTTGAGGGCTACCAGGAGCCTCAACCAATCAGATTTTGACACCCTAAATTCAGATGCAGGGTTAAACACGGAGGCTTGATTTTCTCTTGGACCATTTGAATTTGTCGTAGCTGTAAGAGGGATGTGATATTTTTCATAAGTAACACTGAAAGAAAGTTGTCTACCCCAGCTTTAACTTTGCAGAAAGTTAGCTCCTAGTTGTTATGAGCAGTGTAAGTGTGAATTTGCTCTCCCTCATCCCCTTCTTCTTTCAATGCCCTCCTTTAGGGTGGCATGATTGACAGAATTGAGAGCAACATGGACCAATCGGTGGGCTTCGTGGAGAGGGCGGTGGCTGACACCAAGAAGGCGGCCAAGTTCCAGCAGGAGGCGCGCAGGGTAAGTCTGGACCGACTGTCTGACCGTCCGGTCAAAGAAAATGGATAGAAACATATGGTCTGACATTGAACAAAGGCCGTTTTGTTTACCTCTCCCGTCCACACCTCTCCTTTTAATGTTGGTTTGAGATTAATTTACCCCGAGTGAATCTGGAAAGGGCTCTGGTCACCTTGTTGCTCCCATACTTGGTCTTGGTTGGGACAAATGTTCTGCCAGCGGACATGTTGAAGTCATCACTTGTAACAATAACGTTAGCAAAGATTTTCCAGAGCCCTAAATGCTATTCTTAACAATAATTATGTATCCATCCAAGTTCTGAATGAATTTTAAGCAAATGATTAAATACTGGAAAAAAAGAAAATTCAAATTAATTAAAAGTGCATTTCCACCGGATTTGTTTAAACGAATGAAACCCTAAGTGAAAGCTCAGTTCTGATTGGTCAGTTAAATAATTTTGCAGTCGGTTATGTCTGACAGAAAATAATTCTAAATCATTATTTTGTGTCAGTTTATTGACTTCTTTCATAAGGTAAAGCCGAGTAATAAGATAATCCACAATGAGGCTGTCATCTATCTGCCACTTACAGTCCCCCCAATCAATTATTTCATCGTTCAAATAACTGAGGCTGTTAATGAGTGTTAGCAAAATCAAATTTGGGTGGCACGGTGGTGCAGTGCTTAGTGTGGTCGCCTCACAACAAGAAGGTACTGGGTTCGAACCCCGGGGTTGTCCAACCTTGGGGTGGTCATCCCAGGTCGTCCTCTGTGTGGAGTTTACATGTTCTCCCTGTGTCTGCAGTGGGTTTCCTCTGGGTGCTCCAGTTTCCCCCACCATCATGTTGGGGTTAATACCCCTTTCTGTGCCCCTGAGCAAGGCAGTGAAAAGAAAACTGGGGTTGGTCCCCGGGTGCTGCACAGCGGCTGCCCACTGCTCCTAGCTACACAGCTAGGATGGATAAAATGCAGAGCATAATTTCTCTACGAGGATCAATAAAGTACCTCAAAATCAAAAAATTACTGAGCTAATAATTTGAACGTGTTCTCTCCGGTTAAGAAGCCACCTGGTAAAGCAGCATTGTAATGTTGAAGTCTGTGGACTTTTTCTAAAAAAGGCTTTAAGGAATATGACCACTGTTCATTACACCTGCTATATATAACAAGGTTTTGAGACTTTCTTGCCTTGCTTACAGTGTGCTGCACATACACAACTATGATCGGCTTTCCTCCAGTACTGCTGCTTACAGTCATTTGAATTTGTTCCTGATGTACATCACTGACCTGGCATGAACATTATGACGAAGCAGCATCTGAAACTGTGGTCAGCATGTGCAAATGAATTCTCTCTCTCTCTCTCTCTCTCTCTCTCTCTCTCTCTCTCTCTCTCTCTCTCTCTCTTCTTCCTTCCAATCTGTAGAAGCAAATGATGATCTTCTGCTGCTGTGTGATTTTGGTCGTCATCCTTGGCTCCTTCGTCTACAGTTTCATCAAATAGACCCCCTGCGTGAAGCCATGCCCACCTAACGAGTCAGCCATTACAGGACTCTGAATTGACCAGGGGAGAGTTGGGGTCGGTCAACTTCAGCTCATTCAGTTAAAACTCCCCGCTAATAACAGAGCATTCATTCTCAGTCATTTCTAAACTAGTTAAGTAGGATGCCCCTCTGGTACCAAGAGCTTCTCAGGAACTGGATGCATAAATTGGCGCCCCAAGCATTGAAACTTAAAATGTAAAATGAACCAACTATTGTAGAATAGATACTCCTTTCCTTTTGGGTTGTTAAATGTGCCGCCTATGGCAGCACGTTTCCACCCAAGTGGTATTCCAAGGGATTTTCCATCATGACATCATCATGACATTATGACACCATCATGACATCATCATGAAATCATCATGACATTCGAGTGATTTTCCATCACTGGAAATTCTCAATGCACATTTAGACTTCATCGGGTTGCCCTACGAAATTCACGGGGGGAAATCACAAGGTAGTCCATTGCATGGTTTCACTTCTGATCGCTCTTCCCGCAGATTGTCCCGACGCCCTCCAGTCTGGAGAAATTCAAACGGGAAGGTGTCTTTTGACCATGATGAGATGTCTTGTAATGTATACTCTCTTCTTTGGGGGCGTCTGAATGGAGCCAGCTGTCGGGAGTGAGTCCTCTGTAGTTTCAGTTTCCACTGGTTGTCTTACAAGTTCATTTGTCAAAACCTCACAGTTTACTGTACCGTTCAGCATTGCAATATTCCCCATCCTGTTTTCTCAGTAGTCCACTACAGGCCACTAGTCACTAGGTGATATGTACCAGATTTGTTCTGGACTCAGTAAAACTCAGGCCGAGCCATCTGTTGGGCGGGAGCTATGCAAATCTAATGCCCCTGGAGGCATCGTGCACTAATGATGCTTTATCCTGCTGCCGCTGTTTGGTTATACATTCAAAAAGACAGCTCTTCAAAAAGTAGGAAAGAAACCAACTCCATTTCAGGTTCACATCTGTGCATTACGTATAAATTATATGGCAGGTTTTGGATATGGGCACCAAGGACCATTCATGAATTATTCATGAATCGTGCATAATCCCTAAATGAGTTCGTGCACCTTTGATTCGTGTTTTACAAAAAGTAACTTACTTAAATTGAAGCCATGATGTTTTCACTGATCCGCGGTTCTTTTTTAAACGATAGCGTTCAGCTTTGTAGCCCTCATTTGATCGATAGCAGGGGGCGGCAGGGGTGAGGAGTCGCCCGGATGCCCCCCACGTCAGCAGCTCTACAACAAAGCAGGCGTCTTGATATGTCTTATTTTATTTTTAACTGTCTATTTTGTGCATATGAGAAATGTTTGCCTACCTTTTTTACCGGCCTGTCAGTAGGGTGGGAGGTGGGGTAGTGATGGGTACCGGAGCAGCAGTCTTGGTCCTGAACTCAGGAAGGAGGCCACAGAAAAGCTCCACCCAGACTGGTGGTTTAAACATGGCATTTCTTTCCAACCTCAAGTCCCACAGACCAGGAGCTCCTCCAGCGGCTGCGCTTCTAAATACGTGGCTATAAACTCAGCTGAATAATATGCAAACATGGGGTTAAGGTGGAAGGAGGGTGGTGTAATGCACAGTGTGCGTACTTGTGTTGTTTTGTTGGACTTGTGTGGGTGTCAACGATGTTACATGTAGGGTTTTCTGTACACGGAAATGACATGAATGGATAAAAACCCACTTCCTCTCAGGTGGACCAATGTTACGAGCCACACCTCAAATTCCTTGTTTGTTTTTTTTAATGTTCCCCCCTTTTTCTCCCTAATTGTATCCGGCCGAAAACCCCAAACTTCCGAGCCGTCCCGGTCGCTGCTCCACCCCCTCTGCCGATCCGGGCAGGGCTGCAGACTACCACATGCCTCCACCGATACATGTGGAGTCTCCAGCCGCTTCTTTTCACCTGACAGTGAGGAGTTTCACCAGCGCGTGGGAGGAGCATGCTACCCCCCCCCCAAACAGGTGCCCTCACCGACCAGAGGAGGCGCTAGTGCAGCGACCAGGACACATACCCACATCCGGCTTCCCACCCGCAGACACGTCCAATTGTGTCTGTAGGGACGCCCAACCAAGCCGGAGGTAACACGGGGATTCGAACCGGCAATGCCCGTGTTGGTAGGCGGATGGAATAGACCACCACGCTACCCGGACGCCCCCCCCCCCCTCACACCTCACATTCTAGCGTGGGTGAATATTTAGATTATGGTTAAAATCCTACATGTAACGCCTTGTTGGTTTTTTTTTTACAGATAGTGAATTGAAAGACTTTAGGTCCTAACCTAGCAAAGGCTTCGCCCTCATCCATATCAAGTATAGAATCTGGATTTTTGACGTGTGTGTGTACCTTTTTTTTCTTTAGACTAGGGTCACCGAACCAAGACAAACTGAATCTAATACTCCTCCATAACTCAGCCGTCCATATTCCAGCGTGTATCTGTGTTAGGAAGGATCCTCGGTTAGGGAAACTTCCACAGACGTCGAACTCCCCGTTTTCATCCATGTGTCCTCATGAAACCACTTTTCATACTTTTCACTGAATGCTTTTTTTGAAGAAATCAAGTTTTTCTTGATTTTAAAAATCAGACGAGAAAAGAGTTTTGACATGAGAATCAATCAAGCCACAAACAAGTGATGAAAGATCCAAGTTGAGGATAATTAGTGGGGGGATTTTTAATATATTGTAGCGAATCAGGGGGCAGCCCGGGAACCGCCACAGCCGGGACGCGAACCCGTGTCTCGCGCACCACGGGAGACTACGTTAACCAATGGACTAAAGGGTCCGACCCCTTAGCCAAGGGCTAGTGAGTCTACACATCCGTGGTCGTTGCACTGTATTGTATGCCAATCCAAAACCTCGTAGTTTTTAACTTCCTGATCAGATTTGGTATTCTAGAGCGACCCGGGTTTGCGTCCCGGCTGCCCCCCCCACCCCGATTTCGCTGCCATTCCTTTTATAATCGGTCATAGCCATATTTTAAAAGAAGCTTTTCTTTAATGTCATATCTGTGAATGTTCTCATTCATCCATTTGGATAACCATGACGACCATGGTTATCCAAATTGAGTGCAACTGGACTTGGTATATATCCGTGAAGACGTTTCGCCTCTCATCCAAGAGGCTTCCTCAGTTCCTGCCTTTCTGACTAGACCAAGCTAGTCTGACTGGCTGCTGATGAGACTCAGTATTTATCCTCTTTGGAGTCGTTATCAGAGCTATTGATATGCGTGGCTCTTTTGTGTTCCGATGTTCAGCAAGGAATAGCACAGCCATCCCGTATGTTTCCGGGGTCTCCGAGAAACTCAGGACCATCTATCTTCCCTGTCCGAAATGTGTACGTTGCTGTCCTCGAAGGAGTGTGTCTTCTTCTCCCAACGAGAAGAACACAAACACCTGAGGGGAGCTTTAAAAACCTGCAGCTCCCCCAGTTGGACCTTTGTGAAAACTGCAACACGTTCCAAAAAGACCAACCGGGTGAGCGACGAGGAGAAGAGGAACAGAAGGAATAACACAGTCATCCCGTATGTTTCTGGGGTCTCCGAGAAACTCAGGAGAATTTGTAACAATTTGTATACTTCAAACCCAGCAACACACTCCGACAAAGACTGGTTCATCCCAAAGACCGTGTACCACACACCCGGAAAGGCAATCTGGTGTATGCTGTACAATGCAATGAGGATGGCACTGACCTATACATAGGAGAAACCAAACAACCACTACACAAACGGATGGCCCAACACAGAAGGCCAAACTCCTCAGGACAAGACTCAGCAGTCTATCTACACCTAAAGGAGAAGACACACTCCTTCCAGGACAGCACCGTACACGTTTTGGACAGAGAAGATAGATGGTTTGAAAGAGGGGTGAAGGAAACCATCTATGAGAAACTAGAAAAACCATCCCTCAACAGAGGAGGAGGTCTGCGACACCACCTATCTCCCACTTCCAATGCCGTCCTTTCATCTCTACCCAGGAGACTCCAGAAGCCTAGCCTCCAAGAACAGCACCACCTATCTCCCACTTCCAATGCCGTCCTTTCATCTCTACCCAGGAGACTCAAGAAGCCTAGCCTCCAAGAACAACAGTCGCTCACTAACGGCTCCAACCACTCTCATGACCACTGAATAACGAAGTTGAAACATCGGATCACAAAGAGCCATGGACATCAATAGCTCTGACAACGACTCCAAAGAGGATAAATATCTGAGTCTCATCAGCAGCCAGTCAGACTAGCTTGGTCTAGTCAGAAAGGCACGAACTGAGGAAGCCTCTTGGATGAGAGGCGAAACGTCCTCACGGATATATACCAAGTCCAGCTGCACTTGATTCAACTCCTTTAGACTACTTTAATGTCATAGTTAAGATTTGAGTCGTCTCTGACAGAATCGAATGCTTTCTCGTTTATTTTTTCAGTCTAATACGTCAACTTTTGACTTCTTCCAGCTGAGTGTCTCACTTTCAGGGAAAAAACGACAGTTTGTGAGCTTTTCCCTGAAGGATTTCTCCATGCCTAAATTGCAGTACATCAAGTCAAGTCAGAGTCACATTTGATGTTCTCACCCCGGGTGTTGGACCTAAAATAAGGAAAGCCGGCTGGAGCGGTTGGATCGTTGACGGTTCCGCACTTAAAACACAGAATAATTAACAAACAGCCTGTAAGGCATATGGGGGCAGGCAGGATGGAAACTGAGCAAAGACTTTACTCGGCTACGGTTCAGACAGCTTAGACTATCCCACCCACTGTAAACTGTCTTTTTTATTTCTACAATCTCCATAGTTTGTCCTTTACCTGTGTTTTTGTGTATTCATTTCATCTATTGCCTAAATTGTGGATGCCCATTTTGTAGCCTTTACAAGGAAATTGCTATCAAATGTGTGGAATGCATGGACAACTGATTTACTACGGTTTTTTGTAGGTTTGAAAATAAAATGCTTGTGTATTTGATTGACTAAGTTCTATGTGGCCATTTATTCTTGTTGCCCTCTCACATTTGGCTGGTCACATTTTCAGACACAAGCCACATCCCAAAATGATATCTATCTATCTATCTATCTATCTATCTATCTATCTATCTATCTATCTATCTATCTATCTATCTATCTATCTATCTATCTATCTATCTATCTATCTATCTATCTATCTATCTATCTATCTATCTATCTATCTATCTATCTATCTATCTATCTGTCTGTCTGTCTGTCTGTCTGTCTGTCTGTCTGTCTGTCTGTCTGTCTGTCTATCTATCTATCTATCTATCTATCTATCTATCTATCTATCTATCTATCTATCTATCTATCTATCTATCTATCTATCTATCTATCTATCTATCTATCTATCTATCTGTCTGTCTGTCTGTCTGTCTGTCTGTCTGTCTGTCTGTCTGTCTGTCTATCTATCGATCTCTCCTATATGTAGACATGGACACACATACATAAACACGATCACTTAAACTCGAATCACTGTGAATTTGGAAACACAATATCGCCGTTTATTTTGGAGCGTCCACCGCTACAGTAACGGCCACCATCGTGACGTCACAGTCCCAACGGGATTGTTTTTATTCTATTTGCCCTGCGTTGATACATTTCGCGTACGACACGCGGGCGGTAACAATAAGCGGACGGAGCGACGAGGCTGCCGCCAGCTCGTCCTTCCTCTCCTCGGATGCACTTGCCGGGGAAATTGGGCATCGCGCCTCGACGCTACTTGCAGAGAGACCATTTATTTTGTGCCGGAGCTTCATGGCGGGTGTACGCAGAAGCGTGTTTTGTGCAGGGCTGATAACGTCCAGGCTCAGTTGCGAGATGAGTTTTGTGGCCTACGTGAAAAAAACAGGACCCATTGTTGGTCCCCATGAGGTAAAGCTTGATGCTGGCACATACGAGCGTGAGATCTCGGGGGGGTGGGGGATAACAATGAATAACAATTTAATCGGCCATTTGGCCTGAAAAGATGGTAACGCTTGAAGAAACGCTCAGGCTACTACATCTCTGATGATCCAGCGGACCATGACAGACGCGTACCCCCCTCTCGCATCTTCAGACACTCTGCCTGCGAGCGTCGTTTTCAGCGGCAGGGGGCGCCAGACACCTTTCGCCTGACGACGGGTAACTTGACGGACAGTTATTTGGACGAATCGTGTGACGCCTACGTCACCCGGAGCCAATCAAAGGTGGTTTCCTGGTATCACGCTTCCCGTGCATGAGTCGGCAGACACTTCCTCATTGTGGCGACAGTCGCCTAATGTGCAACGCTGGTGCCAAGCTGCCGCGGACAGGACGGAGGAGGTGGAAGTTAAAACCGCGGCTGGATTTATCGACACCTTGTTAAGTGACCCACGCTCCGACATTATGGTTGTAAGTGGAAAAGTTCTCATCTATTTTGCGGCGGTTATTGGTATTTGGGCATCATGGACTAGTTAGGCTAAGTAAATGGGCAGTGTCGGGCTCTTTTCGATTGTCTCATTGGATGCTTGTCACGACCTATCGCCTCGTCGACCACTAATTAGTTTTGACCAATACGAGGTGAGATTACGTTTTAATTAGCTCCCGAGGGGTCGTTTGCCCGGCGTCTCTAATTGCTATTGGGTAATTTTACCCATTCAGGAGTTACAAATCTCGCCTTTGCTTGGCAGCGGTCTGGGCCAATGAGCCGCTACTTCCGGTCGTCGCGATTGGCCCGTCGCGTAGGTGTGGGCGGGGCAGCGCTATGTTTTGCAACGGGAGGAAAATGGCGGCTACTAGGAGACCGCTTTAACTTCGGGGGCTCCGCTACCCAAACGCGGCGTCGTTGTGTTCGTTTTCTTTTTGTTTGCGTGTGTGTTTTTATTTTGATTTTGTCATTAAAGTATTGGCGCCTAGCTTTCGTGTCGGTGACATGGCGTCGGCTTGTGCGGAGTTCCGTCTCAACGCGGGCGGCGGGCTCTGTGGAAGCCAGCGCTGAAAGGGACACCTGGACGTGTCTGCGGCGAGGCCGGCGCGGAGCCGGCGGGGCAGGAGAGTCGCCAAGCCGCGTCATTTGTTCGGGCCCCCCGAGAGGCCATTTAGCGCCTTACGATGCCGATAGTGTTTAGTTAGTCGGCGCCTTTTCGCTTTTTGCTAGGCGGCGGGACGAGCCGCCGACTCTTCCCGCGCGGGGTTGTGACAGTATCTGTGCTGCGATAGCGACGCGATATCCCGCACGCGCGCAGCTCCGCGTCATCGGTCACGCGAACGGAGTCGAGAATAGATCCATTACTTCTGCGACTGGTCCCCCCCCCAGCCCCCCCCCCTGCAGACCAGTGATGGATGAGTCCAAGCCCAGATACAGTAAACGGCTGGTAAGTCAAATGTGTATCCGGGGGCGCTTGGATAACAGCTCCTCGTCGGCGTGTCCCGAGACGCCTTGTTTGGTTTCATAAGAAGTCGCCCTGGTCTCTCATCCCAGCAGAGTCGGTCTTTAAACCGGCGTGAGTTCTGCATTCCCTTGCATGCATACAGACGGCGGCAAATTAAAGGAAACCCCCTCTGAAGAGCTCACTTGGACGAGTTTCTGTCAGGACACGTTGTGCCCGGATGAGCTGGGTCAGCCTTCTTTGGTGCATGAAACTTATGTGGAGGCTGTGAAGCAATTGTCCTTTAACAAGCTGATCGTGGTACACACCTCTTGTTCAGCAGTGTTCATCCTGTGGCTGCAGAGTTGTGAAGACTGATCTATGTGTCATATATATATATATATATAGAACTACGTGAAAAAAACACGACCTGATCTATATATATATACTGATCTATATATAGGACTGCCCATCCCTAGTTCTATATACATTACTAGGGATGGGCAGTCATTCAGTATTATTATTGATTGTTGTCTTTCAATGGCATTGCGTCAGCATGAAATTCTGATATTATTACACTAAACTTTGTCAAAGTTAACGATGGTGAGAATCCGTTGCCTAAAAATATCACAAAACAAGGTCATAAATGTTTGAGGGAGTTTTACTAGCAAACTAGTTTTGATTGATTATCGGGCAATACTTAACATTACCAAACAGTTCAATGTGGTGAACCTCGACTGGATTCATAAATATGGCACTTTTCCATATGTAAACATGTCATAATTGAAAAAGTTAAGAGTGAACAAACAATGTATGGTGTCTGTTAAGATGTGTGTCGTTGTGTGAGTGGTACAAAGGTCTCAAACATTAGAGGCTAGGGCATCCGGGTGGTGTGGCGGTTTATTCCGTAGCCTATCAACACGGGGATCGCCGTTTCAAATCCCTGTGTTACGTCCGGCTTGGTCGGGCATCCCTACAGGCACAATTGGCCGTGTCTGCAGGTGGGAAGCCGGATGTGAGTATGTGTCCTGGTCACTGCACTAGTGCCTCCTCTGGTTGGTTGGGGCACCTGTTCAGGGGGGAGGGAAAGCTGAGGGAGAATAGCGTGATCATCCCACGCGCTACGTCCCCCTGGCGAAACTCCTCACTGTCAGGTGAAAAGAAGCAGCTGGCGACCACAAGTATCAGACGAGACATGTGGTAGTCTGCTGCCCTCCCCGGATCAGCAGAGGGGGTGGAGCAGCGACCGGGACGGCTTGAAAAATAGGGTAATTAGCCAAGTACAATTGGGGAGAAAAGGGGGGGGTGGAGGCTAGAGCGTGTACTACATAAGGCTGAGTCCTTACTGCAGTGGCCTGGGTTCAGATCCAGCTTGGGCGCTTTGCTGCATGTCATCCCCCCTCTCTCCCCGGCCTTTCCTGTCTCTCTCTCGACAATCGCAGTCAGATAAAGGCAGAAAATGCCAAAAAAAAAAAAAAATCTTCAGGACAAAAAAATTAGAGGCTACAGCAGCATTACATAACCAGACCAATAATGACCACAGTCTGACTAACTGTAACCCTAACCGCATCGATCTTGCACACTGGATGAGGTGCATAACCAGTGTTGATGTGTTGGGTAGGGAAGGCTATATGCCAGAACACGAAAACAAACAGTAATGGAACTAAAGGAGCCAGCAGAATATACATACAGACACGACACAGGATGAAAGATAACATGTCAGACGGTAAAGTTAAAAGTGGATATACATTGAGGGTTTTTGCACACTGTTTTGTTGTTAATTTTCCTTGTTTCTGTGTCCAGATTTCTTCAGCTATTTGTTTATTGTGGTTTTATAAATATGACAAGTATGCAGGCAAGCATCTATGCGCACATCACTGTCAATGCATTGCACAAATGCACAAGATGTTTAACCATAAATCTAGCCTGATTGTCAAGATAGCTGACTGCTTTAGTTGACCTGTTTTTAAGGCATATGAGAAGTTAAAAAAACAAATAGCAAAACTTTGTTTTCCACATCTTATGGCCCCGTGTCAACTTCTATTTCTTTTTTACTCTTTCACACATCCCATTGTCTTGAATCTGCACTTTTTTGTCCCTCCCTTCTTTCCCTTTCCTCTTTGTTTTGTCTTTTCGTTCCTTTCATCCTTTCTTACCTCTCCTCCCCAGCGAGCGGGGACCCGGCGGCGTTACCATGATGATGGCATCTCTGATGAGGAGATCGATGGGAGGAGGATGTTTGACCTGGAGGAGAAAGTACACAGTCAGAGGTTTGGCTCTGACAGAATCGTACGCATGGAGGGCAAAGGTGAGGAGATGAACCTAAATACTGCACGCTGTTCCACCAGCCGGGGATTCTCATGCAAATCAGAGCGGTTGGCATTAGAAAAGCTGAATAGCTTGGCAAATTTTAAGTGGAGGGGTACTTGGTGTGGGCTGAAAGGTTAACATTAATACTTTTTGTGTGTTTTGACATACAAACTGTGGGTATGTCTAAAGCATACACATCTGCTTAGCAGTATGGCTGACTTCTTCCTGCTTTGGTGGTCGGGCTGGTTAGTTAGTAAATAATTAAAAACACGCAGTCAAATACTTCAGGCATCTCTTCGCTGGTTGTCTGTTAGGTTATAATAGTTTAGAGTTGGGTCCGATCCAGTGTCGCTATCGGCTGCCGATACTGACGTAATTCACTCATCCGATATTGGACTGACGTTACCAATCCAGATTCCATAGTCTGGTGTTTTTATTAATTGTAAATATGTAATAATGCAATTTTAAGCCCATAGCCAAAATGGTGTATGTAAGTTCAGGTAGAAGTGTTTGGAGTGCAGGGATGTGAGACACAGGGGCTTCGCTTGCCTGCACTGGGGGGGGGGGGGGGTAACAAGGCCGAGGTGAAACCCCACAAAATGTAAACCTGGAGCCTCCTAAACTCTAGTAATTCGATGTAAGATGGCTGCAGATGATGTGGGATCTGCATCAGAGGGACCCAGTGTGTGAAGTTGATGAAGAGGGCAGAAAGGAGTGCATACTGGTACTGAGAAATGGTACCAAGATGATATTGTGAAACATTTATGCACGGAATATAGGAGATCCAAATTTTTCTGTGAAGCGAAAAGGACCTAGGGAGGAATGGAATGTCAGATAATTTTGGTAGGCGACTTCAATCAAGTTTTAGATGCTTTTTTAGATAAGAACAAATTTAGTGGCCCATTAATGCCTAAAGATAGAATTGTAGTACATATGATCGGTGAGGATTTGGGTTTGGTGGCTACATGGCTTGATAAATCCCAGTGAAAGGGGATATACTTTCTTCTCACACTGCCATAAATCTATGGTTTGTTATCAAATACCATGATAAAACAAGTTACACGTTGTAAAATAAATGCAGTGGCTCTTTTGGATCGTGCAGCAGTGGTTCTTGGTATAGATATAGATAATGACACAGAGAAAAAAGGCAGATGGAGAATGAAAACATTATTACATGATGAGACCCTTAATGTTTACTGCATTGTCAACAGACCTGTTGGCTCTGTAGGCAAACTGCAGGGAGTCCAGGTGTGGGTCAGTGACAGTTTTAAGGTGGGACAGAACAAGGTGCTCGAAAGACTTCATTACCACAGAGGTCAGGGCGATGGGTCTGTAGTCATTGAGTCTTGTGGTCCTTGGCTTTTTGGTGGAGGTCTTGAGGCAGGATGGTACACGGCATGTCTCCAGCGAAGTGATAAAAATGTCTGTGAACACCGGCGACAACTGATCAGCTCAGCGCTTGAGGGTGGAGGGGGAGATGGAGTCTGGTCCAGCAGCTTTGCGGGGGTTCTTTCTTTTGAACAGCCTGTTAACATCCCTCTCCAGGATGGAGAGAGTTGTCCTTGTGGTAGGGGAGGAGGGGGCCTCTAAGGTGGGCAGTTGTGGAGAGGCCCAAGCCCCTGCTGAGGCAGGGGAGGGGAGCTGGTGGATGGAGTCACGCTCCTGACCACCAGCTCCTCCTCCCCTAGACCCAGGTTGTAAGATTATTTACAACCTGCAATTATTATCCTTTAAACCTGGTGCTTTTTATTTACAGTGTCTGTCTGTCTATCATCTTTCTTAAGACTTAACATACGAGTACATCCAAAGAGGAGGACTGAGGGATCCTATCATCTTCGAAAAACCTGATGGACTGGGAATGAAGTAAGCTCCCTCTTCCACTCTTCTCTCATCTGTCGCCATCCATGTTAATCATCATCTTGTTGCTTTTTCTCCACCCACATCCTCTCATCTGTTGCTTGAGGTGTTTTTCATTCTTGCGGTGATGACCCTTGTACTCCTAATTACCAAAGTTTACCTTGTGAGGAAAAGAGGACTGAGTTGTCTTCTGATTGATACCCAGATAGTTTTGACTTTAGTCAAAAATCATTGTTGTAGGGCGTCCGGGTAGTGTAGCGGTCTATTCCGTTCCCTACCAACACGGGGATGGCTGGTTCAAATCCCCATGTTACCTCCGGCTTAGTCGGGCGTCCCTACAGACACAATTTGCTGTGTCTGCGGGTTGGAGGCCGGATGAGGGTACGTGTCCTGGTTGCTGCACTAGCACCTCCTCTGGTTGGTCGGGGCACCTGTTCAGGGAGAAGTGGGAACTAGGGGGAATAGCGTGATCCTCCCATGCGCTACGTCCCCCTGGCAAAACAGCTCACTGTGAAAAGATGTGGTTGGCAACTCCACATGTATGGGAGGAGGCATGTGGTAGTCTGCAGCCCTTCTCGGCTCAGCAGAGGAGGTGGAGCAGCGACCGGGACGGGTCGCAAAATAGGGTAATTAGCCAAGTACAACTGGGGAGAAAAAAAGGGGAAAACTCCAAAAAAAAAAAAAATCAATGTTTTGTTTATGGGAGGCAAATTTGTGATTTGTGATATTGGGCTATACAAATAAAATTGATTTGATTTGATGGGAGTTGTCCCTTGATCCTTCCCTTTACTTTGGAAGATGATACCTGGCAATGTGGCAAACTGAAGAAACTTGCTTCATATTTTGTGCCCGGTTAATCTTTTTGTAACTTGTTGTGCTTTTGTCACCCTCACAGGATGCCCGACTCGGATTTCAGCGTCAACGATGTCAAGGTCTATGTTGGTAAGTTCATAATAGTCTTTGTTCCCGCTCTCATATCTGAACTGACATCCTGTGGACATTGATTTCGAATCACAAGTTCATGTTCCTGAGCAAAATGTGTGATTAAATGTTGAATATTACAATTTTTAATGATAAGGCTTTACATAATGAACTTTTCATTTGCTAAAAATCATTTGGGGTTTGAAAAAACAAAAAACCCTACATTTCGAGTGTTGACTTGCGACCAGTTTAGATTTAAAGAAATGGATGCTGTCCTAGCAAACATTTTTTTTTTTTGCCTTTTGTTTTCTCTAACTTCTTTCTCTTCCCCCCCCCCATCCAGGAAGCAGGCGCATGATCGACGTGATGGACGTGAGCACCCAGAAGGGGACGGAAATGTCCATGGCCCAGTGGAGACGATACTACGAGACGCCACCGTCTCAGAGGGAGAAGCTTTACAACGTCATCAGCCTGGAGTTCAGTCACACCAAGCTGGAGAATCTCGTCAGGAGACCTGCGACGGTACGCGCGCACACACACACACACACACTGATGGGCAAGACACAACATACTTTACTGATACATTTATGCAGGCCAACACGCAAACGGTGGTATTACTGTAACCCTCACAAATATGGACATACGTAGTTCATGAATATTTACGCAGGAAACCTACAGTCATACAGCCCTCCTGGTCAAAGACTTCTTTACTTTTTTTAATGAATTGTTTGTGTGTGTGTGTGTGTGTGTGTGTGTGTGTGTGTGTGTGTGTGTGTGTGTGTGTGTGTGTGTGTGTGTGTGTGTGTGTAGGTTGATCTGATTGACTGGGTGGACAACATGTGGCCACGTCACCTGAAAGAAAGACAGAGAGACTCTACGAACTCTATCACTGACATGCAGTATCCCAAGGTACAAAAGTAAGTATCTGTAGTGTCTTGATGCTGGATGATACTGCACCTCCTTTTTTTTTTTTGGATATTTTTCCCTTCCTTTTTCTCCCCAATTGTATCCGGCCAATTACCCCACTCTTCTGAGTCATCCTGATCTCTGCTCCACCGCCTCTGCCGATCCGGGGAGGGCTGCAGACTACCACATGCCTCCTCCGATACATGTGGAGTCTCCAGCCACTTCTTTTCACCTGACAGTGAGGAGTTTCACCAGGGGGACGTAGTGCGTGGGAGGATCACACTATTCCCCCCAGTTCCCCCTCCCCCCTGAACAGGCGCCTCGACCGACCAGAAGAGGTGCTAGTGCAGCGACCAGGACACATACCCACATCCGGCCTCCCACCCACAGACACGGCCAATTGTGTCTGTAGGGACGTCCGACCAAGTTGGAGGTAACATGGGGATTCGAACCGGCGAGCCCTGTGTTGGTAGGCAACAGAATAGATCGCCACGCTACCCGGATGCCCCCTGCACTTTTTTTTTTAACCCTCATGTTCGCCTCAGTTCAAAATGGCAGCTATTGACTATAGATATTATTAAAGGAACATTTCGCAGATGGATTTGTGTCTGTCCAATCAGTACTGATGAGCAGTGTAGTGGATTGAAGCAATAACGTCCTCACTGTCTCACTGTGGACTATACTGATGGAGAAATCTGTTGTCTTCTGATCAGTCTTTCCTACAGTGTTTGCACGTACCAGAATGCACTGCTTATAAGCTTCTGTATCATCGTTCATAAAATCCTCTTGTGGGACGTCATTTACACGATCGGAATTGTCTCTTAGCTGAGACAATGAGGGTGTGTTAATGAACAGCGTGTTTAGAGTATTAGAAACCCTGCTAGGATGTAGTTTTTCAATCCGCCAACTGACGTCACGGGAAAAACTCTTTCACTGCCGCATTAGAGATGCAGAAACAATAAATAAGTTTGAAAATTGGCAAATAATTGAGATTAAGATAATATATATTTGATATTTTTGAATAAATTTTACAATTATATTGCTCCAAAATCCGAATATGGCCTGGGTCTATGTGACTGGCAAAACAGTACATCTAAGTCGTAAATGGGCGCAGCCCTGCCTGGAGCTGTGCCCGAAGAGGTAACTGAGGGCAGTCTGACGGGACATAGAAGCGGGGCAGGCAAAGCTAACTGCTAGCATGTGCAGACCGGCAGTTCTGACACATCCTGGTGATTTCTGATTTCTGATGCAGCATCAACATTGGGTCCCCCCCCCCACTTCCCCCCCAAGACATATGGTGCTATGATGTAGCTGTGCTTCATTTGTTTAAATTGTGTTCTCTTCCTCTGTGTGTTCTCATCTAGGTACTGTCTGATGAGTGTGCAGGGCTGTTACACAGATTTCCATATTGACTTTGGAGGAACCTCCGTCTGGTACCACATACTAAGAGGAGGCAAGGTGTGCACAGACCAACATACATGCATATATTACATACTTTTATACATGCATATCGATTTGCTTTGGCCCAACCACATACATACCCCCCCCCCATAAAAAACAAAACATATCCCTTAATTGAAGGTTCTTTTCTCAGTCATCCTTTTGACTAACTTTGTTTTGCCCTCAGGTGTTCTGGTTGATCCCACCCACCCCTCAGAACCTGGAGCTCTATGAGAACTGGGTGTTATCAGGGAAACAGGGAGACGTGTTCCTTGGAGACCGGGCCTCAGACTGCCAAAGGATCGAACTGACGCAGGGCTGTACATTTATAATACCCTCAGGTACACACACACACATACAGGGCTTTATGTTTTCCCATGTTGAGGTTGAGCAAAAAACCATTACTTGACAACAACAAAAAAAAACCTTTAAAAAAAAAAGGTTCAAACCTCAAAACACTGTATGTCTGTTACCCTGTGACCCCTTTAGGCAGGTAACTCATTCTCTGGAATTTATGTGATGATTTTGAAGTGTGTGTGCGTGTGTTTCTTTTTAGGCTGGATCCATGCTGTGTATACACCTGTGGACACACTGGTGTTTGGAGGAAACTTCCTTCACAGTTTCAACATCCCAATGCAGCTCAACATCTCTAATATAGAGGACCGCACGCGGGTTTGTGTGCATGAACGCTCACTCACACACACACACACATACACACAAAGTAAATAAAAGATAAAAATATTATCAATGATTTATTTACCTGGTAAATTAGTTTGTTTCTCAGTCTACACCCGTCATCTCTTCTGCCCCAGGTGCCAGCCAAGTTCCGTTTCCCATTTTACTATGAGATGTGTTGGTACGTGCTGGAGCGCTACGTCTTTAGCATCACCAGCACTTCCTACCTCACGCCCGAGTTCCAGAAGCACTCGCTGGGCATCGGTACGGAGAGCAAACGCACAAATCACACTCATCTGTCCTTCCTGTTGCATCTCGCCTCAGTCCTCAAACTTGCTTCAGATCACATTACATCATACACTACATGTTTTTTTTTATTATATTTTATTTTGCATTTTCCATTTGCAACACATAAGTAACTGAAAAACCTAAATAACATAAAGTCATATAAACATACAAAAAAGGTGGTCCTTGTTCTGGTCCCTTTTTTTTAAAAAATTTTTTAGACCATTTCATCTTTTCTCCTCACTCATCTTCCTTTTCCCCATGTGTTTTTGTGTCCTCCATCTATCCAAATGACTCCATCTTCTTGTCTTCTTTCCCTTCTCCTGCCCCCCCTGTCTTCCATCACTTTCTGTCGTCCTCTTCTTCATCCTGCTGTTATCTCCCTTCTGCATTGTACCTTATTATTCTTTCCACCCGTTTATCAATCATCCTCCACCCAATCTCTCCCTCTTCCCCAGGTCTTAACAAGCCATCCACCACAGACCCAGCAGACGGGCTTTTGAAGGATGGGGAGGAAGACAGTGGTGGTGATGAAGAGGCCGTGGCCCAGCACTCCAGCGAACCTGGGTCCAAATCACTTCTGACCCCGTTTGAGCTGGAGGGGCTGTGTAATCTGCTGGGCAAAGTGGAGACTCTGCCTTCCAATAAGAAATGTGTCCCAGCAGGGATACACAACGCCCCTGCACTACTCAATCATATCAAGGTAATAGATGTATAAAGTTGTATTAATGTAATAGATGGGTACATTGTTAGAGACAGAGAGATCTGTCCCTAAGTATAGTCATTTGCGATGACAGATGTACAAGAAAACAATTTGGTGGTAGTGAGCGTGTCATCAATGGGACACTGATTTCTCTTACAGAGTTTTCTTAAGAACAACTTTAAGAGAAGGATATGAGACGGTCCCTCTATGAGGCCTAATGTCTCTCTATAACAAAAACTTGAGAAGCGGGTGAGCTCTTGAGAATCTTACGAGAATCATTTTTCAAAATACGCTTTAGCTGGAGACAGGTCGAAAACTACATTATTTAAGCTTTTTTTAGAGAAAGGGGGAAAGAAAATCTTAATTTTTTGCAACACAACCAGCAATTATACAACCGGTGCTGCAACAACCACCACACTGCTGCCACACCACTTCATGAGACTAACTTATCACCATTATATAGGGTGAATAAAATGACATTTTCACCAGCTTAAACTTCATTGATTTGCCTTCATAGGGAGAATGAGGACATTGTTATTCCCCACTCATGGCCTGTTTCCCTCACAAAACCATTAATCAATAATGTCATGCAATGTGGACGAGGTCTAATACGTGGATAGAAAAGGCAAAAGCCAGGTTTGCTCCACTGAGCCAACTCTCGGATACGGACAGAGCCGTCTGTCCGTATCCTGCGCCCATTTCGTCTGTATTTGTGCACATTTTCTGAAAGCTTAGGAATACCGATAAAACGGAGCAGCGCTTAGGAATACGGATAAAACGGAGAGGTATCACTGGAATTCATGGGGGCAGTGTTGTAGCCAATAGTTCAGGCGAGACCAGAGGGACACGATGAAGACATTTAAAAAATGGCGGAACTCGCAGTGTATTTAATGGCCTCACAGACCACTGCCAGCTACAACGCTGCCTCCACTTTTGCCTCTTTCGGGTATATTCAAGGCTCAGCATTTTCGATTTTTACCGATTTTCACCGAAAATACTCCCGATTTTTTAAAAGGAGCAGATCGGTTTAAACTGATTTTCACCCGGATTTTGTGTTTCCATGGATCCAAAAGTTGTTCCTGTTCCTGTGAGGTTATGTAACAGTGTCCTCTTGTGGCGAAATTCGGCATGCTGGATGGCTTTGAAAAGTAAAAACCGAAAACGCTGAGCCTTGGGTATATTATAATGACCTCATCTACTGTCACCATGTTTGTTGTTGTCAGAAACGTTTGACTGTGAGCTGCCCTCTAGTGGATGTATTGCTTAACATCCATGCCAACGTAAAGGACGCATGGAAGTATATGTGGGCAGTAACGGTCACATCGTTTGAAATGGACGTATTTATTTTCGTACATAAAGGGGGCGGAGCGTAAATGAGCCTAAAGACGGTAGCTGAGCCTGGAGAGGCCAGAGGCTGTGGAGGTTCAAGAGAGGATGGGAGGGGTATCAAAGTGTTGTTGTTTGAAGTGTGGTTTTGACAAAGTGATAAGTTCTAATTAGAGCAGTTGTTCTCTCGGTGCATTCTTGGAAAAATCTGTCTAGATTGTTGGCTTGTTTTTTGTTTTTTTGGAAATGTTTTATTACGTCATCAGTGAGGGTAGCTGGCACTATCGGTCCAGCTGGGGGCTTTTCAACTGATCGGAGGGCAGGAAAAATGGATAAGATAGAACCAAAAGGATCAAAATCTATTTAGAGTGAGGGTTTGTATGCAGTTTAAAGAAATTTCTTATCTACGGAAAGGAAAATGTCCTCTTTTGAAATGATGTCCTGTCAAATGGAGACTGACTTACTGCAAGTGTAAATTATAGTAAGTAGAAGTATTAGTATCTTAGGCTGTCCTGTAAAAAGTTAGATTCTCACCTACTCTCCTTCCCAACACACACACTCTCTCTCTCTCTCTCTCTCTCTCTCTCTCTCTCTCTCTTCTCTCTCTCTCTCTCTCTCTCTCCTCTCTCTCTCTCTCTCTCTCTCTCTCTCTCTCTCTCTCTCTCTCTCTCTCTCTCTCTCTCTCTTCTCTCTCTCTCTCTCTCTCTCTCTCTCTCTCTCTCTCTCTCTCTCTCTCTTCTCTCTCTCTCTCTCTCTCTCTCTCTCTCTCTCTCATCTCCTCTCTCTCTCTCTCTCTCTCTCTCTCTCTCTCTCTCTCTCTCCTCTCTCTCTCTCTCTCTCATCTCTCTCTCTCTCTCCAGGCTATACTTAAAAGAACATGCCGAGGATGATCCCAACGTGTCCTACACAGGATACCCCATTGTCAAGTGGCCAAAGAGGGTGAGCAGCAGACCTACGTACTAATAGTCACAGAGAATAACAATGTTAATGGAAAAATAAGGTTGAAAGACAGGGACAAATATTATTTTTAGACTTAAAATTTGAGGGATTTTTCCGTCAACACCAATTAAATTTAAAATTTTCAGAACATCCATCACAAACACGAAAGCCTTTCTTTACTTATTCTTTCTTCTTCTTTTTTTTATTTTTTTGCACTAGGCCAGAGGTGTCCTGCGTTATCTATCTGAAGCATAGCAGCAAAAATTAAATTGGATTCCTTTGACAATTATTTGCATTAGCACATTTGTCTTTGCTTTTGTTTTTCCATTGCCAGTGGAGGCTGGACAGGTATTCACTGGAATTGTGTCAGAATAGATGCTGAAGTTTCAAGTCAACATGTAGTTTAGTTTGTGGAAACTTTCATGAGGTGTGTAGTTGTCTTGTGGCAGGCTCACTCATAAGGTGTGTAGTTGTCGTGTGACAGGCTCACTCATGAGGTGTGTAGTTGTTGTGTGGCAGGTTCACTCCAGAGGTGTGTAGCTGCCACTGGAGTGAAGTGAATTTGAGCTTGATTAGCAACATTTAATAATCTTTCTCCTCCATTTCTTTTGTTTTTCCACCGTCTCCTCCTTCTCCTTTTATTTTCACCCATCATTTCCTGTTTCCTCTTCCAACTTCCTCCTGCTCTGCTCTCCCCATCTTCTCTCCCTCCAAACTTGTTCTCTTCTTTTTCCTTCCTTCTCCTCTTCTGCTCTGCTTTTTCCTCTCTTCCTTGCTGCTCTTTCCTCCTCTTCTGTCGTTATTCCCCCCCCCCCCTCTTTCCCTGTCATTCGTCCCACTCCTTTTTTTAGCCGTCGTGGTACCAGCCTCCTCCTCCTCCCCCACCTCCTCCTCGTCCCAAACTGGCCACCACGCCAGTTATCCCACGACCCCAGAAGCCTGCATCCTCCATGTCTGTGCTGAGACGTCGCAGGGTCCGGTAAGAACATGTCCTTTCTCCTTTCGTCACATAACGATATTTTTCCTTTTTTTGGGGGGAGTTTTTCCCCCCTTTTTCTCCCCAGTTGTACCTGGCCAATCACCCCACTCTCTGAGCCATCCCGGTTGCTGCTTCACCCCCTCTGCCGATCAGGGGAGGTCTGCAGACTACCACATGCCTCCTCTGATACATGTGGAGTCACCAGCTGCTTCTTTTCACCTGACAGTGAGGAGTTTTGCCAGGGGGATGTAGCGTGTAGGATGATCACGCTATTCCCCCCCAGTCCCCCCCCCCCCAAACAGGCACCCTGACGGACCAGGGGAGGTGCTAGTGCAGCGACCAGGACACATACCCACATCCGGCTTCCCAACCGCAGACACAGCCAATTGTGTCTGTAGGGACGCCCGACCAAGCCGGCGGTAACATGGGGATTTGAACCGGCGATCCCCCTGTTGGTAGGCAATGGAATAGACTGCTATGCTACCCGGACGCCCTGTCACATCATTGTTAATATTGGCATCTTCTGCTGATCCCCTTCAATATTACAAATACCATCCAGTAGTGTAGCAGAAGAGCATTATGGGTCTCTCACTCCATTCCCTGCTTCTTATAGTGACCGCTGTGATGTGGCAAATTGCCCTCAGACTGTCCTGTTTATTTAAACGTGGGGACTTCTGGACCCCAAAGGATGTACTGCCAAATATTTCTTTTTTCTTTTTGTTTTCTCTCTTTCTTGCTTTCTCTGTTTCTTTTGCTTCATTTTTCTTTATTTAACCCCCCCCCCCCCCAGATGTAAGCGTTGTGAAGCCTGTGTCAGACCAGAGTGTGGAGAATGTAATTTCTGCAGAGACATGAAGAAATTCGGAGGCCCGGGGAAGCTCAAACAGACCTGTGTGCTACGACAGTGTCTTGCTGTGAGTCTGTTTGTATGAGTTGTAGTTTAACAGGGACCCAATTTATTTTGCATATAAAGGGAACTAGCTTTGCCAAACTGAACATTTTTGGAAAAGGAGTCCTTAGTAAAATTATGACTTCAGTCAAGAAGGAATCCCCTCTTTGTCCATTTACTCATTTATACGCTCTTGCTTTCCTGAGCTCTTCCAACACTGTCGACAGTGTATGATATATATGTAATGCATTTCAGCCTGTATAAATCATAATGACTCTTCAATGCTAAAATCTCTCCTTACTTGCACAAGTCTGTCCAGTTGTGCGTCTGTACTAACTTGTTTTTTTCTCCCCTCATCAGCCGGGCTTGCCCCTGTCAGCAGTGTGTGAAGTGTGTAAGGATCCCAACCAGGAGGAAACGGGCGATCCCTCCCTGACCCTGATGGAATGTTCCAATTGTGCCCAAATCGTTCACCCAGCCTGCCTAACGGTAACACACGATGCCCGCACAGACCGGGAATCAAACACAAGAAACACACACGCTGATCTGCACCCATGAGCACATGACAAAGAACTGACATTAAAATGTTTTTTTTTCTCATCCACACAATCTTTCCAGTGCCACTTATTTTACTTTTATTTAACGTCTCCCTCCTTCCTTCATGTCAGCTCCACTTCCTTCATATTGTCTCTCTTGCTGTCCAGGTGCAGGGTGAAGGAGTAATAAATAAAGATTTACCCAGTTGTTGGGAGTGTCCAAAATGTGTTCAAGGAATCACTGACCCAGAGGTAAATGATCTCTTCACTCAAACACACGTGAATGCCTGCACATGCACACAATCTCAAACTCCCATTCAGTGACATGTCTTACTATTTGCATGTAAACACACTGCCCCGTACTTCCTGTCTCATTGCAAACACGTACAGAGCCTTTTTAACCTAGTGCACCCACTCCTGTTATGCTTTATTATTGTTATTGAACTGTAATCCATCAGTCGTCAGGCAGTGATGAGTCGTTGGTTGTCGGCCACCAGCAGCACGTTCGTCCCCACAGCCCCTTGGTCCTCAGGCTGGGCCCCAGGCCCTCTTCTTCACAGGGGGGCCCTCTAGGCTCCCAGCAGGATAGGGAGGTGGTTCGCTGTGGTTTCCTTCCTCCTTCTCTTCCTTCCTGCTCTTCCTCCTCCTCAGCCTCACTGCTATTGGTGGCGGCCCCTCTGCCTTCTCAGCCAATCAGCTCGAGACTGGTGAGAGGCCCTGCCTACTGACCATACATCCATCTGTCTTTTTTGTGTTCCATTCCACCCCTACCCCCCTTTTCCTTCCTACATCTTCTAAGAAAGAAGCACCAAGTCTTAAGTCTACATTACAAATGTACAATTTGCTTGGGTGTCACAGCGGACTCGTTCACAACAACCAGTGTTGTGTCTGGCACAGTCGGGTTCATTTGGGGAACTGGTAGGGGTGATATCCCGCTTTTGCGTCAGCAAAATCTGCAGCTGACAAGCGAACAGTTTTGGAAGATGCATGTGATAAATATTTTTATAGCCCTTCATTTGTTTTAATTCACAGTCAAGTAAATATTTTGCGTCACCATTTAGCTGATTCGATTGTAAAAAAAAAAAAAAAAATCAAGCTTTTAAAGAACCAGCAAAGTCATCTTCAGAGCAATAAGAATGAAGCCACTACACAGAGTGTGCTTCAGTGACAAATCAGTCTTTATCTCGAGATATTCGCTTCGGGAACGACTTGTTCATATCCTCAAACACTGACCGAAATGTCCAACATACTCGGGACAAACTTTTCCTGTAAGGGAAGGAAATCGGAAGAGGCTATTCTTTGCTCATTTGCCTCCTCCAGGGGTCACTATTTCAACGAGTAGTTTCATTTTTCCCACATCACCATACAGCTATCTGCTTGTCTTTGCTGTTCAGTGGCACCCCCATTACTGTGCGGGTTGGCTGACCCACCGTTATCTGAATGACCGATTTGTCCGGCCAGCCAGCCGGTCGGTCGGCTGACTGGACTGAGTGAGAAAAGGAGGCAGGCGATGGATGAGTGTGTCCCATGTGGTCTCTGGCAAATAAACGCTTTTCATCTTTTCACTGTACGAGCACTTGTGAGACAACAAGCATTGTGTTGGCACTGCATGTACTGTGAAAATGTAAAGAAGAGAGAGGAGGGCAATCATACCTTATCTGTTGTGTGTTTTTTAGTTGGGCATACCCACGTTGTCGTAGAAATGTATTCCACAGAATCATTACATTACAAAGGAGAGAACCAAAGAGTTCAGATAAGCCATTTTTTAGACTTTTTTTGTGTGTGAAAATGTTGTAATTGAGACCTGTTTTTTCTCTCGTCCCTATGACAGCCCAAAGGAGACAAGAACAAAATGCTGCCCGCGGTAAGTGAAGTTGTTGGAGCTCTACACAGGAGAGAAAATATTGCTTTTTGCATGTATGATAGAACACCTTTTATAGGTTTCTTGTATACTGCTGTCTAAACTAAACGAATTTCTTCTCCTCTACTCTAGTCTGGCATCTCCTTCTCTTTTGTCCTCTTTCCTCTGTCCTCTATCTTAGCCTGTCACCATTTGCCTCCATCCACCAGTCTCATCTCTCCTCTTTCGTTACTTTATTCCCACCAACCTTTTTATTTTTCTTCTCAAGTATTTATACCCTCTCCCTCCTTCCTTTCTCGCTTCTCCTCCCGCCATCTTCCATCCGTTATCCTCATTTCCTTTCTTTCTCTGAATCTTCTAGAAGCGAAGGTCTTCAAATCTGCTGGATGCTCGCATTGCGAAGATTTACAGACGACACAGACACAGCCGTGACGGAGATGACTCAGTCAGCGACGACGAAGATGAAGGTTTGCTCTTCGCCTCGCCATTAAGTGATACACCCACACTTCTTCATATCAGTTGGAAAGTCTCAACTCCTAGTGTTAATAAGTACTTGTCAACAAGTACTTGTTAACGCTGAGTACCAGTTAGGTCCATTTCCTTTGCTGAACAAGGCTTGGAGCATTCAGTTGCCATCATTAGACAAAAATAAATCATGTATAACATGTTTTCTGTATTAGAGATGCAGCAACCCTATTGTTGAGAAAGAGACAGGAAATGGTGTTTGATTTGTTTTCAGGGCAAAGCTGGAACTAGGGGCTGGGTGAGGCCATCCCCAGTAAATACAGCCCTGTTATCATCCCACCTTCTTATGTAAGAAAAAAAAGTTGTGGTTACGTCACATGACAATAAGCACGTCGTGATGACTTTATTGGTCTCAGATCAGCGTTCCCGCAGTTCTTGCAAGAGACCTTTATAATCATAGTTTCAGGGTTCCTGAGCGTCCTGGAAAACAGTTCACCAATTTTCCAGTCATGGAAAACGCATGAGAAATGAGAGAAAAAGTAAAATGTCCTGGAAAATTATTTCAACATTCTCCTATTTTTCTTGAGCTGGGAATGAACGGCTAGGCTATCTATCAGAGCTCCCCAAAATGGATAACCTGGCCAACTGAAAGGGCTAAGTTATGTTCAGGATCATATTAACGTTCAAATGGTAGCTTATGGATGAGGTTATTTTGAATAGGCCGCTGGGTTATGTTGCGGAAACACTGTGAACACACCCCCAAGTCACGTCACATGGTAGCAAATGCAGGTTGGATGACATTACAACTTAAGTGGCCGAAACTCCGAATAATGTAAGTTACATTATCCTTCCAATGTAAATTATTAGTCCCTGCTGGCTGGTAACTGTGGTAGTTGTTATAAGTTTATAGCTTAAAGGTGCTTCTTTAAACAGTTGAATAATTACGCTGTCCTCACTAAAAGTTGTTGGAGTCGATGTATTTTCAGCTATACAGCTAGCTTAACATTATATTCTCCAGCTCTGCATCCTCCAAGGAACAGACTGGTTTTTGTGCTTGGCAGGATTTATTGGAGGAAAATGTCATTTGTAAAATCACAGAAGGTTGAATCAGTTCATCTGGACACAACGTTTATTGAGAAACGTGTCATCACTCATCTAAGTGACCTCTTCGGTCTCAGCTGACTGCAGGTATCCCACCCTTATAAACAATACAGTGGCATAACCACCCAAACCAGCCATCAGTTTCATATGCAAATATGGGCGTGACCATTAACTGGAGTTTCAATGGTCATGTGCACTATTCACAGAGGATTTGGGAATGTTTGCAGTCACAGCATTGTAAAATGGCGACAGATGTACTCTTAGAATATCAAAGAGGGTTGCATCAGTTCATCTGGACACAGTGTTTATTGACAGATACGTTTCATCACTCATCTAAGTGACCTCTTCAGTCTGAGCTGAGCGATGAAATGTATCTGTCAATAAACATTGTGTCCAGATGAACTGTTGCAACCCTCTTTCAGTTTCTTACTTGGATTATTGAGCATGCATCAAGACGTACTCTTAGAGTAGTACACATGGCCATTGAAACTCTAGTTAATGGTCATGCCCTTATTTGCATATGAAACTAGTCGTTCGTTTCGGTCGTTATGCAACTGTATTGTTTATAAGGGTGGGGATACCTGTTGCAAGGCACCAGAAAAGACAAACTTCTTTCATTGTATCATGAAATATTAAATGAGCAGAAATTGAGAATTTTAAGCACTGCATGTGTCTGAATGTGGGAATTTTTTTTAAACATCTTTGAATTGTATTGAACTTGAGAAGAATACCTGTTAGCTAGTATTTATTTCATTTGTTTAAAGAATTTTTTTTCTCCCTTTTGCTGCTGCATCTATCAATCTAAAACTTGATCCTTTTATCCTTTCAGTTTCTCAGAGGAGGAAGCTGGCACTGCAGGCCCGTGGGGGGAGCCACGACTCCAGACGGGGATACAGCAGCAACAGGAGAGGACTACTGAGGGGAGGCTCCACCCATAGAGGAAGCAGAGGAGGAATAGTGACTCCTGGGTCCTCCTCGCTCCTTAAGCTGAAACGAGGAATGGGGATGAGGGATGGGAGGAGAGGAAGAGGGGTGAGGCTGCGGGGGGGCTCCAGGATGCAGCGGAGGGGGGACCAGTCTGAGGAGTCAGACGATGAGGACGATGATGATGATGATGACGAAGAGGAGGAGGAGGAAGAAGAGGAGAGTGAAGGAGACAAAGAAAGACGTCGACGCCGACGGAGGCACAGAACAGATGATGAGGACGAGGATGATGAAGATGAAGATAGCGATGGACAGGAGTTTGACCCCGATGAGGAGGATATGGACATGATGCAGGATGAGGAAGAGGAGGATGAGGACGAGGAAGGGCATTGGGATTCAGACCCAGAGCCCCCTGTGCTTTTAGTGTCTGATCTTAACGATGACCTTCTAAGTGGCTCCTACCTCACCGTGACACTACAGCGCCCCCACAAGGCCAAGAGACAATCAGGTAAAGGCTGGGGTCCCATTTTAGCTCATCTGTTGTGTTATTTTTCATTTTATTGAATGTATATTCATTAATTTGTTGTCACTTCTTTTTAACCAGTGATCAAGAAAATAAAAATGTTCACCAATCCTGAGACCCAGAATGGGCACACAGTTGCTTACACCAGTAAAAGTGAACATGTAAAACAAAACATTAAATGTTCTCCTTCCTAAGGCTCCATTGTTCCTAAACTAGAAGCGGCCATGGGTCCAAGGACTGCCGTATTGGGATCCGGCAGCCAGCAAGGTTTTGTCCAGCGCAAGTCTGCTCTCTCTAAACCCTTCCGACTGAAAAGCCATGACGGCACCCTGGACTGTGTACCAACAACCAGAGGGCCTGGCAGGTAAAACCAAACAAAAGCACATTGATGTATTTTTAGATTTATCTTTTAAATAGTTGGACCAGCTATTTGATAAAAACGGAGCCAAGCAAAATTTGGCAAATCGGACACTGCGAAAAAATACAAGCATGTCAAGGTCTTGTGTTAAGTCTCATAATGCTTATTTCAAGATAGGGCTTGTAAAATGTTCTGACCCCACTGGCAAATATTGTTGCTTGTTTCAAGACGGTGTACTTGTTTTATGATAACAGGCTTGTTTCCGGACATTTACTTTTAAAACGAAAGATGATCTTGAATCAGTTTCTTGTTTTAAGGTTTGGTTTCCTGTAAAAAAGTCTGATAATCATGATACAAGTACACTTTCTTGAAACAAGCAATAATGTCTCTCAGTGGTGTCAGAACATTTTACAAACGTCATAAAATTAAGCATGAGACTTACAACACCATAGAAGAAGACACTTTTATTTCCACTCTACATACATACAATGAAATTAATTCTCTGCATTTAAACCATCCGCTATACACACACTGGCAGCCGTGTACACTAGAAGCAGAGGGCTGCCATAGTGGGGCGCCCAGGGACCAACTCCACTTCTTTATCATCGCCATGGTCAGGGGCACAGGCAGGAGTATTTAGCTTAACATGCATGTCTTTGATCATGGGAGGAAACCGGAGCACCCGGAGGAAACCAATGCAGACATGCAAGCTCCACACAGAAAAGACCTGGAACGGCCTGGGGTTCGAACCCAGGACCTTCATGAGGGAGCCTCTTTATTTGACATTGTATTCTTACAATAAGTTTGTTTTCTATATTTAACCCATCCTTTTGTATAGGGGCAGCTGTAGTGCCCAGGGAGCAACTCCAGTTCTTCTTTTCATTGCCTTGCTCAGGGGCACAGACAGGAGTATTAACCCTAACATGCATGTCTTTTTGATGGTGGGAGGAAACCGGAGCGCCCGCAGGAAACCCATACAGACACAGGGAGAAAATGCGTTCTCCACACAGATGGGACCTGGGTTGGCCTGGGGTTCAAACCCAGGACCTTATTGCTGCGAGGCAACAGTACTTACCCCTAGGGCCACCGTGCTGTCCCTTGATTATCAATTCTTTTTGTTTTGTTTTTTTTACAGTGTACCAACCTGTAAGCATATCTGACAGTTTTTGGAAATGGAACTTTTTTTTAAATGAAATTGGATTTTTTACGTTACATAAACCAAATGTATATGTACCCCTTTTGTCACACCGGGGGCAGGAATTGAGGACTCAAACGCATGACTCAGAGACAGACTGGACTAGAAAGGTTTTATTAATCCAGATGAACTTACAGACAGCAGGAACAGACGATACAGACCGCAGGGAAGGCTCGAAACAGGACGTGGCGCATCCAGTGACCAAGAGTCCAAATGTTAGTATGTGTTTCTGTGATGATCCGACCAAGCGCCAGTGCAACTAGGGGGAACATATACCGAACAAAAATATAGATGCAACACTTTTGTTTTTGCTCCCAATTTTTCATGAGCTGAAACCAAAGAGCTTAGACTTTTTATATGTAAACAAAAGGCCCATTTCTCTCAAATTTTGTCGACAAATTTGTTTAAATCTGTGTTAGTGAGCACTTCTCCTTTGCCGAGATAATCATCCACCTGGCAGGTGTGGCGTATCAAGATGCTGATGAGACAGCAGGATTATTGCACAGGTGTGCCTGAGGCTGGTCACAATAAAAGGCCACTCTGTGCAGTTTTATCTTGAAAAGAGACATTTATTTAGGCACTGAACTATGGGTTTCACAAATACGTGGGGGGGGGGGGTCAGAAAACCAGTCAGAAAACCAGTCAGAATCTGGTGTGACCACCATTTGTCTCACGCAGTGCAACACATCTCTTTCGCATAGAGCTGATCAGGTTGTTGATTGTGGTATGCTGGTCTACTCCTCTGCAATGGCTGTGTGAAGTTGCTGGATATTGGCAGGAACTGGAACACGCCGTCATATATGCCGATCCAGAGCATCCCAAACATGCTCACCAGGTGACATGTCCGGTGAGTATGCAGGCCATGCAAGAACTGGGAAGTTTTCAGCTTCCAGGAATTGTGTACAGATGCTTGCATCATGGGGCCATCCATTATCATCCTGCAACATGAGGTGATGGTGGTGGATGAATGGCACAACAATGGGCCTCAGGATCTCGTCGCGGTATCTCTGTGCATTCAAAATGCCATCAATAAAATGTACCCGTGTTCATTGTCCATAGCATATGCCTGCCCATACCATAACCCCACCGCCACCGTGGGCCACTCTATTCACAACGTTGACATCATCAAAAATTCTTTGGTTATGCAAACCAATTGTTGCATCAGCTGTCCAGGTGGCTGGTCTTAGACAATCTTGCAGGTGAAGATGCCGGATGTGGAGGTCCTGGGCTGGCATGGTTACACGTGGTCTGCGGTTGTGAGGCTCGGAAACGACTTTGGAGACAGCTTATGGTAGAGAAATTAACATTCAATTCACAGGCAACAGCTCTGGTGGACATTCCTGCAGTCAGCATGCCGATTGCACGCTCCCTCAAAACTTACAACATTTGTGGCATTGTGCTGTGTGATAAAACTGCACCTTTTAGAGTGGCCTTTTCTTGTAACCAGCCTAAGGCACACCTGTCAGGTGGATGGATTATCTCGGCAAAGGAGAGGTGCTCACTAACAGAGTTTTGAACAAAATTTGCGAACAAAATTTGAGGGAAATAGGCCTGTTGTGTTCATAGAAAAAGTCTTTGATTTCAACTCATGAAAAATTGGAGCAAAAACGAAAGTGTTGTGTTTATATTTTTGTTCAGTGTATAACACTGGGGAGCCAATCGGGGAGACTGGGCGCAGGTGAGCAGGGCAGGGTAGGGACAGAAAAGCCAATCAGGGAAAGGGGAACAGGTGAGTAAATCATGGGGCAATCAGAGTTACTCAGGCAGAAACACCAATCAGGAGATGGAGAACAGGTGCGCCTTGATGACCCAGGCCACACAACCATGACACCTTTAAGGCTTATGGATGCCTCAATGCTCCTAAATGAATGGAAGTGTCTGACAAAGCTTGGACATATAATTTTTGGTTACAAAATGATGAAACGGTAAAGATTTCTTTCACTCCCTGTGAAGTTTGCTCCTGGACAGATTTGTTGTTTTTGCCTGACAACAGCAAAATGCTCTTGACTATTCCTCTTCACCTCCCAGTGCATATGTGTGATGTGGTGCAACTTTTTCAGGTTTGCTAGATATTGCTATTAGAAAAATTCAACGTCTGGCAAAGGCTAAAGCACTCAAGTTCAGAAATAAGTTCAAGTATTGTGTGAATATCTGTGTATATTTATGAACAGTGTATATTTCTGTGTTTGCATTGCAGTATGATATTTTGTGCATATTTTGCAGGCCACGTCTTCGAGGAAATCCTCACCACGGTGACAGAAGCATGAAAGACCGGTTCGCCTCTTCATCTTCAGATGACGAAACTCCAGTTCCTCATGCCTCCTCGTCACTCTCTCCTCCTTCCCTCCTGTTGCTGCCCTCTTTTAAAGACGTAGGGAATGAGAAAGGAGGAGAGAAGGAGGTGTGGGTAGCAGTGTTCAGATATCTAAACAGAGCAGAGCTGCTGGCCTGCATGACGGTCTGTAAGGCCTGGTACAAGTGGTAAGTGACATGCGTGCTACTGAAATGCCGGTTAATGTCCATGTAAATGAATTCACATCGCCACAAGAGAACAATAGGAAGCCAGTGCTGAAGATGGAACCTAAAATAATGTTATAAGATACATCATTTTAAAGCAAAGTGTGTACTGTCAATAAATGATTGCATGCATGAGTTTTCTTTAGATAAATTCCTAATTGTGTTGTCCTTACCAGTTTTTTCCTGTTTGTGTCTGTGTTATAGGAGCTGTGATAAGCGTCTGTGGAGTCATGTGGATGTGAGCAGGTGCAGCCCTCTCAGTAACCAGGCCTTGGCAGGCATCATTAAACGCCAGCCTAGTTCTCTAGATTTGTCCTGGACTCCACTCGCAAAGAAACAGCTCAACTGTCTGCTCACTAGGCTACCAGGTACAAAATGCATACATACAAACATACATGCATACATACAGGTGACAAATTGAAGGAAAGACCAATAGAAAGTGTCTTAGTAAGGTGTTGGGCCACCAGGAGCCTCTGGAAGAAGTTCGATGCTCCTTGTCATAGATCCTACAGGTCTCTGAACTCTACTGGAGGGATGGAATATCATTAGTCAAAAAGATATTCCCTCATTTGGTGTTTTGATGGTCGGTCCAAACTCTCCCATAGGTGTTCAATCGGGTTGCGATCTGGTGACTGCGAAGCGCCATAGCATACATACTTGTCATACTCATCAAACCATTTCGTGACTCCTTGTGCCCTGTGGCTGGGGGCATTGTCATCCTGGAAGAGACCACTCCTATCAGGAGAGAAATGTCTCATCAGGATGCAAACTCATCAGGGGTCAAAAAGGTGACAAAAGATGCGAACCCCCTAGGGGGGTCCGGGGGCATGCTACTCCGGGGAGGAAGTTTCAGCTTTAAAATGTGGATTTACAATCGATTTAGAAGGAGGATAAAGGGAAAAACCACCCTAGAATTAATATAATCTTACTGCTACAAAAGTAATGTAAGGGGGACATCAATTCAGGGCACTTCAAAAAAAAAAACATTCAAGAGAGTGCAGAGCTGGGTCCAAAATTGTATCAAACTGCATTGTATCCACTATACAATACATTTCATCAAACAAAACCAAAACACAATATGCACAACAACTGACAAATCAGTTATTTTATTGGAGAGAGAGAGAGAGAGAGAGACTTATTTCTTCTTTTTGGTTTGTACTAGAGTCTCAAGCGCCGCGTTCTTGCAGCGTCCTTGAGCCCTGCCCTTCTTTCCTCCTCATGCTCTCCTGAGCATTGCCTGAACAATGGCAGCCACAGGTGCCTTCTTTCCTCTTGCAGAAGATTCCTCCGCCGCTGGGCCTTGCAGCAGAATTCAACTTCCGTCATTTTCAGTGAGCTTGGCATTTACCCCCCTTCTCACGCGACATAATTAGGCTACTGTAACAACCGTTCTGTTAAACTACGTCATAAGTAACGTAGGTCCATTTTAGCTAAATGTCTACACCGTTGTCTCATGAATTAGTCTCATGTTCCAAAAGCAAATTGTTTAATTACACTGTGGCTATGACAGTATTAGCCTTGCTAATATTAGCTTAGCATAAAGAAAATGGAACCGTCAGGGGCTATCCTTAAGTTTGCACTTTGGCTGAGGAGCTCAACTTCTGTTGTAAACATCAGTAAAACGGTGACGTTAGTAACGTTAATCGAGTAGTCCCGGAGCCCTAACGTCAGTAACGTTATACAAGTGGAATTTGGAATCACAAGTATGTTAGACTCCATGGAGATAACGTTAACACATGAAGTTATACATCCATATCAGGCTAATTAACAGTCCCAAGCTTGACATGGCGTCATATAAGCCAATTAAGGTTATCATATATATCAGGTTGCAGTTCGCCTATGGGGTTTTTCCTCCTCGGGCATAGCTCCAGGCAGGGCCATGGCCAGCTTTCCCAGCCAGACACCCCCCTCCATCTTTTCTCCCCAAGTGTACTTGGCCAATTACCCTACTCTTCACATCCGGCTTTCTACCCGCAGACATGGCCAATTGTGTCTGTAGAGACGCCTGACCAAGCTGGAGGTAACGTAGGGATTCGAACCACCGACAGCGCTGTTGGTAGGCAACGGAATAGACTGTTATGCTACCTGGGCGCCCCACAGCCAGACACCTTTGACACACCTCCCCTCACTCCACGCGATAACACCAAAGACACAGTCAACGCTAGGCAATATCGCCGCCAGACCACCCTCGGTGTTATCAGAACTGCCAGTCTGCATGGGCCAGCAGTTAGCTTAGCCTGCCCCGCGCCCGCGTCCTATCAGACCGCCCTCGGTGTTTCCTCTTTGGGCGCAGCTCCAGTCAGGGCTGTGGTCCCTGGGCCCACAGGACACAGCAGACCAAGCTCTCCCAGCCGATCCAGCACCAGCTCTCCCAGCCATCAAAGGAAGACGTGGACAGACGTGGATAAAAACAGTGCATGGACGATACTAGGTGAGGCCGCCACAAACATAAGTTCGCGCTGCCATCTTCCCACACCGGTATTGGGTGAGGTCGCTGCAAACATGAATTTGCGCTGCCATCTTCCCAGATATCCTCCCCTCCAAACTCACCTGGCTCACTGTACCAGCCCCCATCTGCCAGTGAATTAAAACTTCCTGACAGACAGGAGGCAGCTGGTGAGGCTGGGGAAAATCACATCCAACACCTGGACAATCAGCACTGGAGCGCCAGCCCTCTACTGTTCTCACTCTACACAAATGACTGCACCTCAGGAGACCCGTCTGTTAAACTCCTGAAGTTTGCAGACGACAGAACCATCGTTGGCCTTATCTGGGATGGTGACGAGTCTGCATACAGACAGGAGGTTGATCAGCTGGCCCTCTGGTGCAACCATAACAACCTGGCGCCTAACACACTCGGAACAGAGGAGATGATAGTGGACTTCAGGAGGAGCCCCCCAACACTGCCCTCCCTCACCATACTCAACAGCATGGTGTCCATGGTGAAAACCTACAGATTTCTGGGTTCTACAGTCTCCCGGGACCTAAGGTGGGCACCCAACATAGACACAATCATCAAAAGGCCCAGCAGAGGATGTACTTTCTGTGTCAGCTGAAGAAATTCAACCTGCCTCAGGAACTGCTGATTTCAGCTCTACACTGTAGTAATCCAGTCTGTCCTCTGACCATCCATCACTGTCTGGTTTGGATCAGCCATCCAACAGGACAGGGACAGGCTGCAATGGACAGTTAAGTCTGCAGAGAAAATCATTGGTGCCAACCTGCCCTCCATTCAGGACTTCTACACCTCCACTCAGGAAACGGGCAGGCAACATCACCGCAGACCCATCACACCCTGGTCACAATCTATTCCAACTCCTCCCCTCTGGCAGGCGCTACAGAGCACTGTACCCCAAAACAACCAGATATAAAAGCAGTTTCTTTCTGCAGACTGTCATTCAAATGAATGCTTAACACTGTCAATAAATCCAACCCTTTTGTATATACGGGGCGGCAAGGCTCAGGAGGTAGAGCGGGTCGTCTAGTAATCGGAAGGTCGCTGGTTTGATCCCCAACTCCTTCAGAGAGCATGTTGAAGTGTCGTTGAGCAAGACACTGAACCCCTAACTGCTCCTGATGAGCAGGTTGGTACCTTGCATGTCAGCCTCCGCCGTCAGTGTGTGAATGTGAGGCATCCATTGAAAAGCGCTTTGAGTGGTCGGTAGACTAGAGAAGCGCTATATAAATGCAGTCCATTCATATACTGTGCTGTGCATGTTGTATATACTGTACATTGTACATAGACTGGTACGCTCTGTCATGTCCATCTACCTCAGACATGTATGCACGTAAGCTGCTAACATCTATTTCAGCATCTCTGATATAGTCTCTGTACCATTTCACCTTCTCACCTCTTATTTCACCTGTATAAGTCAGTCTTTGTGTATATATCTGAAGGTTGTTGTGTTGTTATTCTCTGTGAAGTACACTGAGAGAGCCACGAAACTGGATCCAAATTCCATGTAGTGCAAACCTACATGGCCAATAAACATGATTCTGAGACTGCTGCTGTAAGAGACTCTTACGGGCAGTCAAAACTGACCTCCAGGGGACGGCCATCTTTTTCTTCACTCTAATCCGGTGCATTGCATGTGCCAAGCATGGAAGCCAGGAACCTTTTTTTTTTGACAACTCAGAAGGTGTGGTTCTTCTTTCATTCCCCATGACTGTCCTCGCAGACCCAGCCCGCCCCCCCCCCCCCATTTCAAAAACCCATCAGATCTACATGAATCACACAAATGATCTGTTTTGGATTCAAAACAGTGATTTTTGCTGAAAGGTGACAAGTTTGCATAGAATAACTTCGTATTTATTTGCAGTGACTCTTCCCGAAAAGTGGACCCAAGTCATGCCAGGAAAATGCCCCCCCCCCCCCCCCCCAAGCATAACAGAGTCCCTGGACCCCCTCACTGTAACAGTCAAGCATTCAGGCTTTTCTTCTAATTTGACACCAGTCTGTATATGCTACTGGTCAAACTGGTGTGTTGAATTGCAATGAAAAGTAATTCAGCTTGCAACTATACTGAATGAGGCCTCGGTCTGTTGAAAACACGAGACATGACCAGTACTTGTCTTTAAACACAATTCATTTCATTGTCACTTTATCGATACTGGTGTTGGAAGTCATGGATTTACACTGTGCTTCAGTAGGATTATCTGTGTTTTCTCTGACACAGTTACACTTTTTGTGAAATATTCGGCACCGGTCCATCACATTTTTGTCCCCAAACACAACCATTTACTTTTTGTGACAATAAAAAGCATATTTTGTTATTTCACATTTAAAATGCCTTTTTCCAGAGGTTGATTAAGTCGTATTTAATACATCCATCCATCCATTATCCAAACCACTTATCCTGAGATAAGGCAACAAACCTGGCTGACCTGAGCAGGATAAGCGGTTTGGATAATGGATGGACGGACAGCACACCTGGCGAGCCCAGACATATCCTTAACACAGCTCATTTATTGTTCTAGTTTTCTCAGTCTCGTCCATCCAGTTTCCATGGTCATTTATTTCCCTCTTCCTTTCTCCTATCCTGTGCCTCCCGTCACACGCTGCTCCATCTCATTGTCTCCCAAGGGCTGAGGGAACTGAGAGTGACGGGTCTGTCCTGGTCCTGTCTGTCAGCGATGGTCTCTCCAACTCTGCCCTGCCTCCGGTTGCTGGATCTGCGCTGGTGTGACGGCATCAGAGACGCCCAGATTAAAGATATCATCGTCCCGTCTGGTAAACGGCACACAGACCTACACACACACTCAGATTAGCCGACTTTTAATGGTGAGGATGAATGACAGTCACTAGACTAACCAAAACGACTTCAGTTGAGTCACGTGAGCTGCATTTGTGTTGTCTGGTGTAGGATAAAAAATACTGGACATTTAGTGTATGGGTGTGTGTACATTTACTGTATGTATTCTGGTGTTTTAGGGGAACCGGTGGGTGGGGGGAGTGGCTAGGCCTGGGGGAGCTTTTGTCTGTGTATGTATGAGTGCATCTATGTTTGCCTTATGTACTGTATTTTCTGTATATTTGTGTTGACCCCCTTCAAAACGAGATGGTCCATCTCAAAGCGTTCATCCTCCTAATGAAACGTTATAATACGGGGCGTTTACACATCTGGCCGACTTCAACCAGACTCGAGAAAACCAATCGAAAACCAGTATCTGGTAAATGTGTGGCGTTTGGCTGCTGAGCAGTGAATAAAAGTTTACATTGCTTCAAACACGTCCTCTGACATAAACACTCCCAAGGCACAACACACAACTGATGTGTTATTGGAACGTTTAGCAGGAGAGCGACTAAAACCAACCGCCAGGCCGGGGCTTTAACACTCACCGTTTACTCCATGTCTCAGGCTCAGAGTCCTCCCGCAGCCGGCTCAGGAACATGCAGACTCTGCGCTTGTCTGGTCTAGACGTCAGCGACTCCACTCTGAGATTCCTACAGCGACACATGCCCCAGCTGGAGCAGCTCGACCTCGCCCACTGTAAGGAAATCACAGACGCCTCCATCACCCTGCTGGCCGCCCCCGGAACACACACCCGCAGCAACCTCACGGAGCTCACACTGGCCGGTGGGTACTTGGTGGGGAATGGGCTTTTTTTTTTTTAAAAATGGCAGATGTACTTCCGATTGGCATAGCAGGGTAAAGATTGGTTTTTCCCTTTGCCTGCATGTTGATGAACAACCTTTCTGTCGTCTTCGAGTCCGTCTGTGATCGTCTGTTTTGTTTCAACACAATACAGGTGTTGTCATTGACATGTCTTTGTTTCTGTTGTCAGATGACTGCACGACTAGAAAAAGTGATTTTTGCCTTGCGACCCTTGATCAAATGACTTTTTGGTCTGACAACAGAATCTTAAAGATATGTCAGTGACAACACATGTATTGTACTATACACTATGTTGAAACACAAAATAAGTGTTAACGGGCAGAATTGAAGACGACAGCTGGCTTTTAGAAAATTGCGATCAATAGGGAGAACCGATCTTTACCCGACTATGACGAAGTGGAAGTATGTCTGCCATGTTTGTGAAAAAGTTCTACTTAGGCAAAGTTGTTATTGCACATCACCAGTCACCTCGTGGTCAAATTGTCTTCCATTTGTCCTATAGTCACCCTAAAAGTACCTTGATGGCATTAACGGCATCCATTCCATAAAACAAATACCTGGTACTGGCCGAATACAAAGAAAAATCCAAAAAGTTCAAAATGATAGGGTGTGAATTTGGTAATACATAAAGATAACAGTGTGAAATAGGGCTAACGGTTATCTCATGTAATCAAGTTCAAATCCAGACCTATTGGAACGATCAAAATTCAAATCTGAATCATTATTTTGGTCATTAATCAATTCTATATGGGCGGCACAGTGCTTAGCGCAGTCGGCTCACAGCAAGAAGGTCCTGGGTTCAAGCCCCGGGGTAGTCCGACCTTGGGGGGGGGGGGGTCATCCTCTGTGTGGAGTTTGCATGTTCTCCCCGTGTCTCCGTGGGTTTCCTCCGGGTGCTCCGGTTTCCTCCCACAGTCCAAAGACATGTAGGTCAGGTGACTCGGTCATACTAAATTGTCCCTAGGTGTGTGTGTGTGTGTGTGGGCCCTGTGATGGCCTGGCAGCCTGTCCGGGGTGTCTCCCCGCCTACTGCCCAATGACTGCTGGGATAGGCTCCAGCATCCCGCAACCCGAATTCGGATAAGCAGCTTAAATAATGGATGGATGAATTCGATATGGGCCAGGTGCTGCTCCGCCCTGACATAAGGTGCCTTGTCGCAGAATGGCACCATCTGCACACAATCTAATGATAGACAATAAAAAAAAAGCTTGTATCATTTTCCCACTTCACATATTTATTAACAGTTTATAAGTGGACGAAAGATGTGGATGCCGTCTGAGTCATCATTTGTAAAGGATAAGAATACAGCTCGGTCAAGACCAAGAACCGACACGCTAGGCTGCAAAACAACCCAACGTGTGTGACCGTAACGGGCTGGAGGCCAACCGACACAAAGATAATTCTCCAGCAACAAATCAACTACTACGTCTTTAAAATGGGTATCCATATTATTTTCAGTGAAAACATAATTCAATACATACACCAGGACATTACAGTATATTTTGAATTATTAGAATTATACGGGGTCAGAATACTGGTCTCTGATTGGCTGGAGGGTGTGTGTGTGTGTGTTAAAACCGTATAATACACATGTTGTTCAGCTCAAGTTTAATCGCTGTTCTACGTTCCGTAGCAAGGGCAGTACACATTCAGTTAGCTTAGCGGCTCACTTTTGCCTTTTGATTCTGAGTCCAAAACATCCAACAAAAAGTGCAATTTCGTTGTGCTTGCACAACTACTAAGTTCTTGAACCTTGAAGTGAACGTTTTTACTTTATTCTTCGGTGATGGTGGTATAAGCGGTCCTTATCGGTATCCCTTTCTTAATCAACAGTGAGGCATTTTCCTGTTCGACGCATGATTTAGGATTCAAACAGATTGAAATCCAACCTAATTCTGACCTTAACTAGAAGCTGGCTTCTTTTTAAAGTACTTGTGTAATTTTAAGACTGTTCCTTAGTTTTTTTTATCCTTTAGAGGACTGATCTCAAACACACGCAAACTGTCTTTTCACGGCTCCCCCCAGGTTGCTGCCAATTGACAGACAGCTGCCTGTCCTACCTGAAGCGTATCTCCTCCGTGACCCTGCTGGACCTGAGAGGCTGTAAGAACATCAGCCGGCGAGCCTGCGACGCCTTCATTTCAGACCTCTCCCACATCACTCCATACTGCATGACAGAGGAGAAACTCATCCAGCGAATAGACTAACGCAAGCAGCCTTTAAGTCCCTGCCAGAGAGACGACGCGTCTGTCATCTGTGAAGATTCCACCTTCATCACGCTCTGCCAGACAAGACTCACCCAGAAGGACCTGTCAATCAACACCCTTTCACCTCCTCACTGTAGGAGCAAGCTCTTCTGCTGGGATGTGATGGGGGAACAAATGACTTGAGAATAAACAGGACTGACCTAATTCTAAGGCCTGACAAAGTTGTGCACATAATAGTCCAAGAAACTTCTGTCAGTACGTGTCCCAGCTTTGAACTAAAGGATCCTAGACCTTACCCAGACATCCCAAATGAACAAACGACAAATTTTGTCTTCTCATCCGTGGTCATGACTATGGAGTGTTTGGGGAAAACGGCCTCTTCAGTTGGTTTGGAGATAAAAGAGTTATGGATGTTCCCAGATTTAAAGTAACATTTGTTTTGGCAGTTGTCATATTGTTGAGTGTTTCAGATATATTTCCCAAAACCAGAATTTATCTACTGGTAATGTTCGGTTGAAACCAAATCTTTATTAGCTGAAGGGTATTGGGCCTCAAGTCATCGCTACTGTCAGACAGAAATGCACAGACGGTGTCAGAAGAGGTATTGGAGTCCACTTGCCAGCACAACTCAAGGGACAAAAAAGTGAGTCGACAACAAATGTACAGGCCTTCCTCCGTTGGGGAATTACGATCACATTTGTCTTAAAGCTGTTTTGTATTAAAATTAGCACACAGTTGCATTTCTAAGGTGTTTTGCAAATATATACATGTTAACTTGTTGTGGTTTGGATTCAGGGTTGCTGTAAATGTTCGATTCCCACAAAACTTGCAAAGATTTGAAGGACTCAACTGTTACATGTGTTCAAGGCTCAGCGTTTTCGGTTTTTATTTTCCAAAGCCATCCAACACGCCGAATTTCGCCACAAGAGGACACTGTTACATAACCTCACACGAACAGGAACAGCCTTTGGGTCCGTGGAAACATAAAATCCATTTAAAAATCTGGGTATATTTTGGTGAAAACGCTGAGCCTTGTATGTGTGTTACAACTGATAACCTTCCAGTTCATGAAATACAACTTCAGTGATGGTTTGATGGAGATAAATACTTGTGTTGCTCTCTGTGAGATAACTTCCAGCTTTACTTCTACGTCCAAACACACAAAAAAATTTCAATTTTGAATGAACCTTGAATTTGATTTCTCTGCATTTACGCCCGGTACAAAAAAAAATGCATCACTGAATGTCTGAAAACTTACAACGGAACATTAATTTATTTTCTTGATCACTCAAAGTACACAAGTATTTAACCTTTTGCACAATTCTCTTGCCAACAACAAGCTCCTACTAAAACATGTGGACTCTGCAGGTCTTGGCAACCAACAGTCATGACAATGAAAAGTCTCCAAATCTGCCTCAACTCCCTAAAAGCCATTTGTCAACACGCCAGACATCTGGGTGAGAAGAAAAATGTGGAAAAACAGTGAAACGGAATTGCAAGTGACTAAAGGGTAAATGGAGAAATACATTTTTATTTAGTCCAGACTCCAAACAGGGCACCTCATCAGATCTGTAGAGGCGAGTTCTGCAACTGACCCAACGGCATTTACCTGACCCGTTACGGGCAGCATAGTATTTCCTTTCAAAAAGGACGCACATCGTAGTCACATAATTGGTATCTCGGGGTGATTGTTTTCAAATCACAACAATGGTGTTTGACCAAAATAAGGGGGGGCATCCAGCACAGTTGAGGCAGGGAAGGAGACGGTGTTATGTACAGTAGGAGGTGTGTGTGTGTGTGTGCACATCGGATGCTGAGTTAGAGGGTGTCTGTACAGTGTGTGTGTGTGTTGCCTATCGGTACAGGTAATCAGCCTGTATGTTGGCGGCGATCTCGGCCTCCCACTTGTCTCCGTTGTTGAGTAGCTTCTCCTTGTTGTAGAGCAACTCATCGTGAGTTTCAGTTGAGAACTCAAAGTTAGGACCCTGATGAGCAACGGGGAGAGAGGAGGAACAAGAGGAATGAGGGAGGGAGACAGAAAAAAGGGGGAAGAGACGGAAAGAGAACCTCAGTCAAGGCCAAAATGAGACAACATTCGAAAACAGCTGGGCGATATGTGGCTCCAACATGGGTACGAGGACATGAGACGAGATCTGATGTGGGGTTTGGGTTCTGGCGATGTAGTTTAAAGGCCCTGGTCTGAAAGGCACAGTCTCCAATGCATGCACCGACATGGCTATGTGGAGTACGGTGACAATATGGGTGAAACAAGAAACGTGACGCATCCTGCCATCAAGTCAGTATGCCTCAGAAAATAAAGCAAACAACATTTTGGACAGGGACGGGCAACATGGTCCAGAACAGTCCGGCGTGGGTGCAGGTCTTTGTTCCAACCAAGCAGTCAACCAATAGTCTTTGCTAAGGACCTTGATTTGTAGACTCAGGTGTGTAACTGCTTGGTTGGAACAAAGACCTGCACCCACACCGGACCTTTCTGGACCATGTTGCCGTTCCCTGGTTCAAGACGTCTGACCAAAACAGCAGAAATGAGATGAACAGGCGCTGTGTAGATCAGTTCTGGCTTTCTTTTCTCCCCCCCCCCCTTTTCCTCCCCAACTGTATCCGGCCAATTACCCCACTTTTCCGAGTCGTCCCGGTCTCTGCTCTCCACCCCCTCTGCCGATCCGGGGAGGGCTGCAGACTACCCCAGGCCTCCTCCCATACATGTGGAGTCACCGGCTGCTTCTTTTCACCTGACAGTGAGGAGTTTCGCCAGGGGGGCGTAGCATGTGGGAGGATCACGCTGTCACCCCCCCCTCCTTGAACAGACACCCCGACCGACCAGAGGAGGCGCTAGTGCAGCGACCAGGACACATATCCACGTCCGGCTTCCCACCCGCAGACACGGCCAATTGTGTCTGTGGGGACGCCCGACTGAGCCAGAGGTAACACGGGGACTGGAACCACCGATCCCCCTGTTGGTAGGCAGCGGAATAGACCGCAACGCCACCCGGACGCCCGGCTTTCTTTCTTTTCTTACGCTAAAGTGAGACAGTTTTCTGAAGTTTACTGTTCTAGCTGAGTGAAACGAACAGTGACCGTCTCTTCCCGCTTGGTCACCACGTCCACGTTACTAAACATAACGTCTCCACATGTCCCTGTGTGTAAACATCTTACCAAAGCACCAGTAGTCATCAGCAGAATGCCGTGTTATCATTCTTTAGATGTTTAGTCAAAAATATCACCGTGCTGGATTTGGTCGGTATCATCCAGTCTACATTCACCTGTGTGGCCACCTAATGGCTAATGGAAGGAAGCGCGTGACGCTACTACACACCTCTACGATGGCGTCCACAGGGCAGGCCTCCTGGCAGAAGCCACAGTAGATGCACTTGGTCATGTCGATGTCGTAACGACTTGTCCTCCTGCTGCCGTCGGCACGAGGCTCGGCTTCGATGGTGATGGCCTGAGTGGGAGAAACGGCGGGGAGGGCTTTGTTCAGCGTGGAAACAGGAAGTGCGGTTCATGTGACGAGGCTGGAAAAGTCTCGGGGATGCTGAATCTGTCTGCCAACATTGTGCATGTGTAACTGGGAGGACGAAAACCGGGAACGGTGTGTTTGGACAAACCTGGGCGGGGCAGATGGCCTCACACAGCTTGCAGGCAATGCAGCGCTCCTCTCCTGACGGATATCTGCAACATCACAGAGGCCACGTCAGACCAAACCCACACCGAGTCAGTGGTGTTTCCATCCACATGGTGCACAAACCATTTTTTTGTATTTTCCCCCCTTTTTCTCCCCAGTTGTATCCGGCCAATCACCCCACTCTCCCGAGCCGTCCCGGTCGCTGCTCCACCCCCCCAGGACACACACCCACGTCCGGCTTCCCATCCGCAGACAAGGCCAGTTGTGTCTGTAGGGACACCAGACCAAGCCGGAGGTACCGTGGTGATTCGAACCAGCGATCCCCATGTTGGTAGGCAACAGAATAGACCACTACACATATTGCGCAAACTTTAAGCAAATTTCAACAGTCGGCCAAAAAAAGAAAAAGTTTTGAATCCGTTTCCATCAACTACTGAAGGCGGCTCAACAAGATGACATCATCAAAAGAGCGCAGCCGATAAAAATGGAGCGAGGTCAAGTAGAATGACTTCCTGTTGTGAGGGCGGTCGTAACCCTTCATCAGCTGTACATCTGCATGCGGCCCAGAGATGCTGGAGACCACATGACGTGGTTTATGTACTGACATGGCCGACCACAGTCAAGTCCCACCGTCTGGGAGGCGGTTCACTAACCAGCTGAATGAAGCGCGCCACCCTTCACCTCACCGTCTGTCCCAAAGACGTCTTTCCGTTAATTACCCTTCACTGCACTTGATCGACTCACCAGCTTGTCCAACTCAAGTGTGACAGGGGTTTTTTTGCGATATTTAAGCATTTTGATTTTTCCAGATTTCGGTCGTTTCCGTTCAAGGTTTTCTTTGTGCAAATTCAAAACGAGCATCAACACATGTGGACGGACAGGCAGGTTTCAGCGACGCTTTCCCGCTCGAACCCATCCATTAAAGAAACGAGGAAATAAATTCTCATTCCTGTTACCTTTTATTCTGGACTGTTTAACACTATGATGTGTAAATCTAAAAACAAATTGATCTACAAAAGAATTTATTTCATCGTTGGGTTTATGATGATGTTAATCTCTTCCAGACCAAAATATCCCATAAACGAATGGGAGTGGGATGGAAAGACAACACGTTAGCTTCTACCACCAAACTTCAGCTAGCCAACATCACAGACGCCCGCGTTCACCAACGGTCCGGTTATTACTGACTGTCAGTCAAATCACACTACTGCCCCTCACTTAACCCCACCCCACCATTTCCTGGTGTTTGGACAAATGTGAAATGGTGGGAGTTTGCGGTGCTCGTACTGCTGCTTCGTGGGTCTATTTAAATAAACGTATGCATTAAAAAAAAGGCTCTCCTACCAACAAGGGGATCGCCAGTTCGAATCCCTGTGTTACCTCCGTCCCTACAGACAGTTGGCCATGTCTGCAGGTGGGAAGCCGGATGTGGGTATGTGACCTGTTCGCCGCACTAGCGCCTCGTCTGGGTGGTCGGGCACCTGTTCAGGGGGGGGGGGGGTAGCGTGATCCTCCCACGCGCTACGTCCCCCTGGTGAAACTCCTCACTGTCAGGTGAAAAGAAGCGGCTGGCGACTCCACATGTATCAGAGGAGGCATGTGGTAGTCTGCAGCACCTCCCCGGATCAGCAGAGGGGGTGGAGCAGCGACCGGGACGGCTCGGAAGAGTGGGGTAATTGGCCGGATACAATTGGGGAGAGAAATGGAGAACAACCCCCCCCCCCCCCAAAAAAAAGGCTCTTCCGTACAATTTTTAACTTTCAGCAACTCACTACCCGTCCACCTTCCCTTTCCCCCCTGCAGAGGGTGCTGTGGGGCCTCACCTGCGCAGGGCGTGCTCCCCTCTGAAGCGTGGAGACAGGGGTCCCTTCTCAAACGGGTAGTTGATGGTGGCAGGCTCTCTGAACAGGTAGCTCATCGTCATGCCCAGACCTGCAGAACGAATGCAAGGTTTTTGCTAAGCAGCCTTCCATGACACCACAGATGGATGCATAAAGCAGGGGGTTACAGACAGCACGCCACGACGCCAAGAGCCAATGGGAAAACATTTCAATGGTTCATGTAATGCTGATACCAGACAACACACGACGACAAAAGGAGTCATACCACAGCATGCAATCAAAATGTGAAATCAACCACTACAGTTCATAATAGTGTTCTATTAGTGTATATATATATATATATATATATATATATATATATATATATATATATATATATATATATATATATATATAAGAGATCAGGCAGGAGTCTCTGTGGACCATAATGTTTGTGGATGACATTGTGATCTGTAGCGAGAGTAGGGTGCAGGTGGAGGAGAGGTGGAGGTATGCACTGGAGAGAAGAGGAATGAAAGTCAGTAGGAGCAAGACAGAATACCTATGCGTGAATGAGAGAGAGAGGACAGTGGAATGGTGAGGATGCAAAGAATGGAGGTGACGAAGGCATAGGAGTTTAAATTCTTGGGCTCAACTGTCCAAAGTAACGGGGAGTGCAGAAGAGAGGTGAAGAAGAGAGTGCAGGCAGGGTGGAGTGGGTGGAGAAGAGTGTCAGGAGTGATGTGTGACAGAAGGTACCAGCAAGAGTTAAAGGGACGGTTTACAAGATGGTAGTGAGACCAGCTATGTTGTATGGTTTGGAGACAGTGATGAAAAGACAGGAGGTGGAGCTGGAGGTGGCGGAGGTGAAGATGATAAGATTTTCATTGGGAGTGATGAAGAAGGACAGGATTAGGAACGAGTATATTAGAGGGACAGCTCAGGTTGGACGGTTTGGAGACAAAGCAAGAGAGACAAGATGGAGATGGTGTGGACATGTGTGGAGGAGAGATGCTGGGTATATTGGGAGAAGGATGCTGAGTATGGAGCTGCCAGGGAGGAGGAGAAGAGGAAGGCCAAAGAGGAGGTTTATGGAGGTGGTAAGGGAGGACATGCAGGTGGCTGGTGTGACAGAGGAAGATGCAGAGGACAGGAAGAGATGGAAACGGATGGCGACCCCTAACGGGAGCAGCCAAAAGTAGCAGTAGTTGTAGCAGGAAGTTCATAATAGTGTTCCTGTCCAAGTTGATTCTCATTTGAGCCATGGCGACACAACACATCTTGTCATAGAATCAGAATCCACTTTATTGGCCCAGTGTGCCTACACACACGAGGAACTGGACTCCGGTACATGGCAGCTTGTAGTACTTGCAGACGTCACTCAAACAAAAAAAGAGAAGAAATAAAAGGAACAACATCAGGACGCTGGAGGCAAGCATGTGCCGCTACTATACAGAGTGTTGTCTGGGGGAACATTAAGCAGTTGTACTCTTATGAAAGTAATGGGGTTTGAATCACCGGCCACACAGACACTAAACAAAAACAGACAGAACTAGAGAGCGCTGTACCAAGGCCGCCATCCCTGGCGTCACCTTGATGATGAAGAAGCAATCTCCTGCCAGGAGCTAACACCGGTTTAGGACTCGACGCTCAGGTCACACAAGACCTGGTGGGTCTGGGTTTCCTCCTGGTTTGGAGAGTCAGGAGTGGCTCATCTGGGCAACAATGACAGTGAGGAGTTTTTGCCAGGGGGACGTAGCACGTGGGAGGATCACGCTATTCCCCCCTGAACAGGCGCCCTGACCAACCAGAGGAGGCGCTAGTGCAGCGACCAGGACACATACCCACATCCGGCTTCCCACCCGCAGACACGGCCAATTGTGTCTGTAGGGACGCCCAACCAAGCCGGAGGGAACACAGGGATTCGAAGCAGCGATCCCCGTGTCGGTAGGCAACGGAATAGACCGCCACGCTACCCGGATGCCCCCATCCACCTGTTTGTATGCGAATTTGAATTTACGCATCTTGTCACAATAACAATTCTACCCAGCCAGTCTAGTCTGGCACAGATATCATTCAGATGTACTGTGTTTGTCTGGGACAGCACAGGTGGACTTCACCCACATCAGCTTTAGTGTTTCTAAAAGAGAAAACTTGCCATCCAAGACTCCAAGATCCCCGTATCACAGCTCATCTGTCAGTCCTCTGCCTGATATCCCATCTGTGATCCCTTATGGAGGGTCTTAAGCCCCAGGTCTGAAGCCAGCAGCGTAGTTTACACAGTAGAGAAATCCCAGTGAAGGACTAGTTATTACCCGTTCCCAAACTATATCAGGGTATAGGAGGGAGGGGTCAGGGGTGAAGGCTGGATTGTTGGAACTGACCTCTGGCGAGCTCCGTCCACAGCAGCGTCTGAGCGGCCCTGTCTGTGATGGACTTCATGTCTGTAGAAAGCTCCTGGGCATTCACATATTCTACAGACAAAGAGATGGAAAGCATTTTAAGTTGTGACAGTAGTTGTGATAGTATGAAGGTGTGACAGTAGTTGTGATAGTATGAAGGTGTGTCAGTAGTTGTGATAGTATGAAGGTGTGTCAGTAGTTGTGATAGTATGAAGGTGTGTCAGCAGTTGTGATAGTATGAAGGTGTGTCAGTAGTTGTGATAGTATGAAGGTGTGACAGTAGTTGTGATAGTATGAAGTTGTGATAGTATGAAGGTGTGTCAGTAGTTGTGATAGTATGAAGGTGTGACAGTAGTTGTGATAGTATGAAGGTGTGTCAGTAGTTGTGATAGTATGAAGGTGTGTCAGTAGTTGTGATAGTATGAAGGTGTGTCAGTAGTTGTGATAGTATGAAGGTGTGACAGTAGTTGTGATAGTATGAAGGTGTGTCAGTAGTTGTGATAGTATGAAGGTGTGTCAGTAGTTGTGATAGTATGAAGGTGTGACAGTAGTTGTGATAGTATGGTGTGTCAGTAGTTGTGATAGTATGAAGGTGTGTCAGTAGTTGTGATAGTATGAAGGTGTGTCAGTAGTTGTGATAGTATGAAGGTGTGACAGCAGTTGTGATAGTATGAAGGTGTGACAGTAGTTGTGATAGTATGAAGGTGTGTCAGCAGTGGTGATAGTATGAAGGTGTGTCAGTAGTTGTGATAGTATGAAGGTGTGTCAGTAGTTGTGATAGTATGAAGGTGTGACAGTAGTTGTGATAGTATGAAGGTGTGACAGTAGTTGTGATAGTATGAAGGTGTGTCAGTAGTTGTGATAGTATGAAGGTGTGTCAGTAGTTGTGATAGTATGAAGGTGTGTCAGTAGTTGTGATAGTATGAAGGTGTGTCAGTAGTTGTGATAGTATGGTGTGTCAGTAGTTGTGATAGTATGAAGGTGTGTCAGTAGTTGTGATAGTATGAAGGTGTGTCAGTAGTTGTGATAGTATGAAGGTGTGACAGTAGTTGTGATAGTATGAAGGTGTGACAGTAGTTGTGATAGTATGAAGGTGTGACAGTAGTTGTGATAGTATGAAGGTGTGTCAGTAGTTGTGATAGTATGAAGGTGTGTCAGTAGTTGTGATAGTATGAAGGTGTGTCAGTAGTTGTGATAGTATGAAGGTGTGTCAGTAGTTGTGATAGTATGAAGGTGTGACAGTAGTTGTGATAGTATGAAGGTGTGATAGTATGAAGGTGTGACAGTAGTTGTGATAGTATGAAGGTGTGTCAGTAGTTGTGATAGTATGAAGGTGTGTCAGTAGTTGTCATAGTATGAAGGTGTGTCAGTAGTTGTGATAGTATGAAGGTGTGTCAGTAGTTGTGATAGTATGAAGGTGTGTCAGCAGTTGTGATAGTATGAAGGTGTGACAGTAGTTGTGATAGTATGAAGGTGTGACAGTAGTTGTGATAGTATGAAGGTGTGACAGTAGTTGTGATAGTATGAAGGTGTGTCAGTAGTTGTGATAGTATGAAGGTGTGTCAGTAGTTGTGATAGTATGAAGGTGTGTCAGTAGTTGTTATAGTATGAAGGTGTGTCAGTAGTTGTCATAGTATGAAGGTGTGACAGTAGTTGTGATAGTATGAAGGTGTGTCAGCAGTTGTGATAGTATGAAGGTGTGTCAGTAGTTGTGATAGTATGAAGGTGTGACAGTAGTTGTGATAGTATGAAGGTGTGATAGTATGAAGGTGTGATAGTATGAAGGTGTGTCAGTAGTTGTGATAGTATGAAGGTGTGTCAGTAGTTGTGATAGTATGAAGGTGTGTCAGTAGTTGTGATAGTATGAAGGTGTGACAGTAGTTGTGATAGTATGAAGGTGTGACAGTAGTTGTGATAGTATGAAGGTGTGACAGTAGTTGTGATAGTATGAAGGTGTGTCAGTAGTTGTGATAGTATGAAGGTGTGACAGTAGTTGTGATAGTATGAAGGTGTGATAGTATGAAGGTGTGATAGTATGAAGGTGTGTCAGTAGTTGTGATAGTATGAAGGTGTGTCAGTAGTTGTGATAGTATGAAGGTGTGTCAGTAGTTGTGATAGTATGAAGGTGTGACAGTAGTTGTGATAGTATGAAGGTGTGACAGTAGTTGTGATAGTATGAAGGTGTGACAGTAGTTGTGATAGTATGAAGGTGTGTCAGTAGTTGTGATAGTATGAAGGTGTGACAGTAGTTGTGATAGTATGAAGGTGTGACAGTAGTTGTGATAGTATGAAGGTGTGTCAGTAGTTGTGATAGTATGAAGGTGTGACAGTAGTTGTGATAGTATGAAGGTGTGACAGTAGTTGTGATAGTATGAAGGTGTGACAGTAGTTGTGATAGTATGAAGGTGTGTCAGCAGTTGTGATAGTATGAAGGTGTGACAGTAGTTGTGATAGTATGAAGGTGTGTCAGCAGTTGTGATAGTATGAAGGTGTGACAGTAGTTGTGATAGTATGAAGGTGTGACAGTAGTTGTGATAGTATGAAGGTGTGTCAGTAGTTGTGATAGTATGAAGGTGTGACAGTAGTTGTCATAGTATGAAGGTGTGACAGTAGTTGTGATAGTATGAAGGTGTGATAGTATGAAGGTGTGATAGTATGAAGGTGTGTCAGTAGTTGTGATAGTATGAAGGTGTGTCAGTAGTTGTGATAGTATGAAGGTGTGTCAGCAGTTGTGATAGTATGAAGGTGTGACAGTAGTTGTGATAGTATGAAGGTGTGTCAGTAGTTGTGATAGTATGAAGGTGTGTCAGTAGTTGTGATAGTATGAAGGTGTGACAGTAGTTGTCATAGTATGAAGGTGTGACAGTAGTTGTGATAGTATGAAGGTGTGTCAGTAGTTGTGATAGTATGAAGGTGTGACAGTAGTTGTGATAGTATGAAGGTGTGACAGTAGTTGTGATAGTATGAAGGTGTGTCAGTAGTTGTGATAGTATGAAGGTGTGTCAGCAGTTGTGATAGTATGAAGGTGTGACAGTAGTTGTGATAGTATGAAGGTGTGTCAGTAGTTGTGATAGTATGAAGGTGTGTCAGTAGTTGTGATAGTATGAAGGTGTGACAGTAGTTGTGATAGTATGAAGGTGTGTCAGCAGTTGTGATAGTATGAAGGTGTGACAGTAGTTGTGATAGTATGAAGGTGTGTCAGTAGTTGTGATAGTATGAAGGTGTGTCAGTAGTTGTGATAGTATGAAGGTGTGTCAGCAGTTGTGATAGTATGAAGGTGTGACAGTAGTTGTGATAGTATGAAGGTGTGTCAGTAGTTGTGATAGTATGAAGGTGTGACAGTAGTTGTGATAGTATGAAGGTGTGACAGTAGTTGTGATAGTATGAAGTTGTGACAGTAGTTGTGATAGTATGAAGGTGTGTCAGTAGTTGTGATAGTATGAAGGTGTGACAGTAGTTGTGATAGTATGAAGGTGTGACAGTAGTTGTGATAGTATGAAGGTGTGACAGTAGTTGTGATAGTATGAAGGTGTGACAGTAGTTGTGATAGTATGAAGGTGTGTCAGTAGTTGTGATAGTATGAAGGTGTGTCAGTAGTTGTGATAGTATGAAGGTGTGTCAGTAGTTGTGATAGTATGAAGATGTGTCAGTAGTTGTGATAGTATGAAGGTGTGACAGTAGTTGTGATAGTATGAAGGTGTGTCAGCAGTGGTGATAGTATGAAGGTGTGACAGTAGGGGATCTGTGGTAGACCTCCATTTTTATGTATGGAAGCTGTTCATTTGTAACTTATCAGGTGCCTCTTTATGAGAGTCTGAGTGTTTGACCCCATTCACACCTGGTATTATCACGGGATCTGGATCAGGATCTGGATCTGGATCTGTTAATCTGTGTAGTGAATGAGGCAGTCACATCTACTACATGTACGGGTCCTTGTTGTCTGCATTGTGAGCTCATCTGTTGTGTGCACTGTGCAAAGGAAACGAGTGGACGGGAAGATGGAAGGTCTGCTGCTGTTATGAACACTGGTAGAACAAAACTATCAAATGTTCCTGGAAAGGAAAGGATCGTTTACTGACTCGGACCCATTAGCAAGGTGTTCTGCTGCGATCTTGTTTGTTGTAACCGCTGTAATGGTAAAGCAGCGACGTGTTTACTGAGGTGGGAGAGTGATGCCAAAGTTGGTTAAGTGAGTAACGGTGACCTTCCCTGGGCGGCGGTGCTGGCTCACCAGTGCAGCTGCACACCATTAACTTTATCATACTTTACATATCATATACAGTAATTTTATGTTGCATTGATACCTGGGTGTTTCTAGTGGAGATGTGATTACAATGCGATCCAGACCACCTTTGGAGGTGGACTGGTGAATCCATTCACATTCAGATCATAATACGTGCTGCACCTTGCATTAACAAGCGTGTTTCCTTATCCAGCTAATATACAGATCACGTTTTAGCAGCCAGCTGTGAATGAGGGCCGTGTGCTTGTATACTATACTGTAAGGGTACTTACTGAACCCCTCCCTCTGGGCAGACACACTGAATGCCCTCACCAGATTCTGGCCAGCCGTTAAAGTACCTGCAGGAAATGAACAGTACATGGTACATCAGAGCTGCACTGGAAACGGATAGAAGGTACTTTTACATCAACACTCTGGGCTGGTCCTTCGGTCTTAACATCAGAAATGCACAGCTACACAAGACAAGACCCGGGAAAGATGGTTATGCTAATGAGGCCGTCTCTAAAATGCCTGTTAAGCTTATAAAAATATGGGTCAGATCCCACTATTTCATTACGTGTCATTCACATTGGCTTATATGAGTTTTGTTTGTGTCCATCTGTAATAATTGCTTGGCAAGTCACAGTTAAGCAGATTGCCAAGATGGTAAATCGAGGCTTGATTTACCATCATGGTTTACCATCACGAGTTACCATCACGATTTACCAAGTATACGACGGTTTTCGATGACATCTTTTAGCATGTGTGTGTGTGAGACAGTGTGAGTGTCTGAGTGGCTCCGGCTGTGACGTTATTGTCTGTGCCACTGTGTACGCAACATGAACCATCGTAAATGTGACCGGCACAGAACAGATATATCCGAGACTGAGCGGCCATGGCCCATCAAGCTGAAAACCGCCTGATTCCGGTCACCAGCCCATCTCTATTTGTCATCTCTATCCCCTCCCCTTTTCCCCCCAATCATACTTGGCCTCTTACCCCACTCTTCCGAGCCGTCCCAGTCGCTGCTCCACCCCCTCTGCCGATCCGGGGAGGGCTGCAGACTACCACATGCCTCCTCCCATGCATGTGGAGTCACCAGCTGCTTCTTTTCACCTGAGAGTGAGGAGTTTCACCAGGGGGACGTAACACGTGGGAGGATCATGCTATCCCCCCACCCAAAACAGGCGCCCCGACCGACCAGAGGAGGCGCTAGTGCAGCGACCAGGACACATACCCACATCCGGCTTCCCACCCACAGACACGCCCAATTGTGTCTGTAGGGACGCCCGACCAAGCCAGAGGTAACACAGGGATTCGAACCGGCGATCCCCGTGTTGGTAGGCAACAGAATAGACCACTACACTACCCGGACACCCGCATCTCTATTTCTGACTCACTGACATACGCACGGTGGTGAACAAAATTGGCCGGTGCACGTGTCATGAATCTGACGGTAATTTTGCATGCGCACTTAATTTGTGCACAAAGTAATAACACTTCTACACACACATTAGTGAACGAGGTCCATTAACTATTCAGTTCACTCAGCTACAACAGCGGACACAGCAGCCAGACAGGGGGACGGTAATTTGGCAAGCCCGTTTATTATTCCATCCATCTGCCCCTGGAGTCTTACCTGGCCTCGACACCGAGTACAGCACACGCAGCGTTGCAGCCATTACCTTTTCACTCTGGGCACAGAGACAGAGAGAGAGACAGACAGACAGACAGACAGACAGACAGACAGACTCAGATAAAACAGTTCAATTGGCAAAACAACAGCAGCAATAGCGGAAATGTCCCTTTAAGAGTCTCTGTGCAAAAGATGGAGAACCATCCTTCACCACACTGACAGTCAGTCTGGATAAGCCCACACAACACCCTTCCTCTCACCATCATTTTGTTCCTGTATCAAGTGTTTTATAACGTTGTGAACGCTGTAATACCACAACGCTGTGCACTGCAAGCAATTGAGGAGATGTGAGTAATTATCTTGTGAATTTCTTTTTTAACCCTATGTGACGGACGCTTCAGAAGGTAGGACACACAACATGTGAATTACGATCTTAATGCATTTCTTGAATACGGTGTGTCTTGTTGTGTGGATTTTGATCTATTTGCTATCGATGCTCTTTTGTTGCTCACTTGTGTGCTGTGGTCACCTATTTCCTTTTGTTCCCTATAAATGTAGCTCAGAGGAATTTATCGAAATACAAAACGTGACTTGCAGCAACTTGCGAGGTGTGTGTAGCACACTGCGTTTTGCAGAGGCAACTGTCAAACAAGCTCTCAGTACGATAACACAATACAGTGGCCTCACAGTATTCAGACCGCTTCACTTTTTCTTTTTTTGACACACTTTATTGTGTTGTAGATTTGATCTTAAATGGGTAAAATTGCCATTTTGCCCATAAATCTACACCCAATAACCCGTAAAGACAACGTGAAAACAGGTTTTTAGAAATTTTTGCAAATGTATTAAAAATGCAAAACAGGACTCTGCCATTTACAGTATTTGAGTATTCAGACAGACCCTTTGCTGTGGCACCAAACTGTGGTCCAGTGCATCCTGCTTAAGGCTGTCCAGGAATATTCCTGAGTCCAATATATACCCAAGTGTAAAAGAAAAACCCAAACATTTGCATGTGAAAATTAATATTGGTTTGGGGGGGGGGCAGCACCACTGCGGCTGTCTGCCTGGTGAATTCTCGCGAGGGCCTTGGCCGCTGCGCTGCATAGGCTGCAGGACGGACAGGGGTCATTGGGGTCACACAACGCCACTTGCACCGGTTGAAAAAGAAATGTAGGTCAAGCTGAAACGAGCGAATAATTCAGCCACAGCCGTGGGGTAAGGATGGCGGAGAGTCCACAACCCGGCTGAGCTGGCGTCACACAACTTCAACAAAAACCCCCACCTCCTTGTTGTGCCTCTAACCTAAGCACAGTGCAACCAAACACACTGCAAAGAGCAAGACACCAATCACGCCTGTTGTGTTTTCATACACCTATATGAGAACCCATGAATCAAACTCCCACTAGGTTTCCTCCTCCTGCCTCATGAGTGTCTGGGTCTGCTCAGTTGTCCACAACACGACCCTGCTTCTACTGACCTGCTCAGACGCTGATTCAGGGCTGGCTTGTTGTCAGTTTCTAGTGAGGTTGTTTAAAGATACCACCTCATCTGTCACATGGCTCATCAGCTGATGACGCTCACAACTGACGGCCTCGCTGGCGCTTCTGCCAACTGGTGTTAGGGAGCACATCCAGGGTAGGTGTTGAATTCCGCTTCCCGACCCCATCACAGAGCCGTATTACTGACAATGGGAAGCTGGCAGTGAAGAGGGCCTTCACACTCCCCCACTTAGGCGACACCTGCCATGGATGTAGTCCCAAATTCAAACGCCATGTGACCCCGAACCAGCAAATACAGAGGACATCTCGCTGAACATGAGCACGCCACTGGAGAAGCGCAGTCAAACAACTGCAAAGCATCACATGAGCTCAGCTCTAGAGGCGGTTCAGGTGGCAGGCAGGACCCCCCTCTGTTCTGAGAGGGGTGGCAGGACCCCCTCTGTTCTGAGAGGGGTGGCAGGACCCCTCTGTTCTGAGAGGGGTGGCAGGACCCCTCTGTTCTGAGAGGGGTGGCAGGACCCCCTCTGTTCTGAGAGGGGTGGCAGGACCCCTCTGTTCTGAGAGGGGTGGCAGGACCCCCTCTGTTCTGAGAGGGGTGGCAGGACCCCTCTGTTCTGAGAGGGGTGGCAGGACCCCCTCTGTTCTGAGAGGGGTGGCAGGACCCCCTCTGTTCTGAGAGGGGTGGCAGGACCCCTCTGTTCTGAGAGGGGTGGCAGGACCCCCTCTGTTCTGAGAGGGGTGGCAGGACCCCCTCTGTTCTGAGAGGGGTCCTGCAGATGGCTGATCGCTTCCACCCATTGCGACATGGGGGAGAGGTTGTGAATGCTGCCAGCGAACTTGGCCAAATGTCTGCTGATAACTGCTATTAGAAACCCGATGCAGAGCTGGTGCATTGCTGAACCGCCACAGGATAAAAGCCAAACAAGGTTTTGAACAACCCCCCCCCCCGACACCACAGTATACCGTGCTAACGAGTCAGTTGCTAGCTTAAGTAGCCAGGACCCTATAAGCGCCATTGTAGAGCAGGTACCTGCGTGATGCGGAGCCGCTACGAGGCTTAACGGCCGACGCCGACGCCGCCGACCTCAAGGACCTTCCCCGTAAGGTCGCTCAAGCGCGAATAAAACCCGGCGTTCACGCTTCCGAGCCGCGCCGCCGACGGTCGCCCCGAGCAACGCCGTTATATTATATGTCGCACACGTACACGAGCATCACGATAAATACGGAAGGTGTAGATATTAAAGACTTACTCGGTCGCTATTTGGCCTTCTAAACCAGAACAGCGGACGGCTTCAGGACGGACCCACGCGTGTGCCGGAAACGGCGCGACGTGATGACGTAGCGGCTCGCCATACGCTAAAAAGGCGTACGGCGCGATGACGTCCGGACGTCGAAAGTTCAAAGACGTCTCACGGGCACGTTGTCTAATAGAGGCCGGCAAGCACAGGATAACGTGAACAAAACAAAAGAAACAATTAAATTAAATTAGATTGGATTAAAGAACGCGGAGCGTTTACATTGCTGCTGGGGTCATCCGAGGTTATGTTGCAACACGAGAACAAGTTTTCAATTTCCGCAGTTTGTAAGGATTTAGAGCATAAAGGTCAGTAGTTAAAGAAAACAAACACAGGGCGAGATTCCAGATATTAGATTGCAAAGAACACCGAATGAAAGATGTCAGATTTATGAGTGAAAAAACGTAGCTATAAAGTAACAAGGTTGATGATCAGAAACTCGGCTTTTCGGTCCCCTGTGAAAATGCCATCGTGACGTCATCCGGAGGAAGTCGTGGTAAACTGTTGTTCAGCTGGATCTTATATGGAAAGAAATTAAAACAAAAACTAACTATTCCACAGCTGTTGTGTTCAGTAATGTAGTTACCCTATATTACATTGAGTGCTATACTGCCAACCGCTAGAGGGCGCTGTATTCTTAGGTCACTCGTAACAGTAGGTTGGGTTGACTCTTCGAACGTTGTTGTGCGTTGCTGCAGAGGCCCTGTCGGAGCATGTTGGAAGCTAACGGTCTGCCTTGCGATGCTTTTAGTAAAGTTTATTAAGCGATACGTCGTGTGGTTATTCTACCAAAGAATAGAACAACAGCCGGGTCAGCACACCCACGAAGGCCAGGCCCGACCGCGGTGTCCAAGGTTCACATCCGGTGTTATGTCGAAATCTGTGACCCGTCAGATTATGTCACCCTTCCACTAAAACACTCGCTAATTTAGATTAGGTTAAATTTAGGCACAAAGTTAAAGATAGTTAAGTTTTAGCATTCGGTTGGAGACATCTGATGCTAGATGTGGGTTCTGTGTGGTTAAATTAAGATTAGGATTAGCATCTGAGGGCCGGCCGAAATAGGGTGTTTTGAGGGGCAGGGTCATAATATCTGACGGGTCACAGATTTCGCTGTAACACATGCACGTCTTCTCCTGCTCTGCCTGGGCGCTGCGCTGCAATAGTATTCCCACATCCTGACAACTGAACTTTTTTGGATGACGTTTCACAGCAATCTCCCAGAGTTCATTTACACCCCCCCACCCCACCCCCAACCCCAACCCCACCCCCAACCCCAACCCCACTCTTCCTGGAACAATCATAGATAGCACATAGGAGTTTTACTGCATGAGTTTTACAATGAACCACTTTCTGGTTGTGGTTGAATGCACTCCTTCCTATAAGCTGCCAACGTGGCCGGGGGGCTGATGAGCACCACGGAGACCACGGCCCTGTTGACATCTAGAAAGCGTCCCCAGCCGGTCCAGGCGTCTGGCAACAGGGAGCACGAGTCAGTGACGTATGGGGGAGCAGAGCAGCTTGGGACACCCTGTCTTAGTGCACCACTGACACAGGGTGATCAGCTGTTTCGGGGGTACATTTGCTGCAGCACGCGTTTCCCTGCTCTTCCCTTGTGCTTCCGGTCTACCTCCTGTCCTGGATCAGAACCGCTGACACAACTTGGAGATTTTTTTTTTTAAATTCCACTTTGAATTTGAGCTTGAGTGCTCCCTGCCAAACCCTGACGGGAAGCGTGTGACCTGGAGGAGAGACGGCGGAGGAGCCTCGACCCAAACTGATCTGATTGGTTGTGTGAAAGAGTGTCCTGATAGGCGGATTATCTGTCAAGCCCGAGACACGTTAAGGTGAAAAATAATGTGACGTTTCATTGGTTATTTGTTTTATTGGCCTTAAATAATAACGTATAATAACTAACTAATAATAACTTATGCATCAAGAGAATGAGATATACTGCCATCTAGTGGTGCTGATGCTGCAGGACGCGAGGTGTCCTGCAGCATCAGCACCACCATCAGCACTCACACGTCACTTGATGAGATGTGTGAGTGCACAGATGAGTGTTTTGTTTTTGTTGTTGTTGTTGTTGTTTTTAGTTACTTGGCATCTCACATTTTGTAACCTTTCATTTCTGTACATTTGTCTGTGGTTGAGGTGAGAAACCCATCAATCAATCGATCGATCGATCAATCAATCAATTGATCGATCAATCCATCCGTCCTCTTCTCCATTGCCTTCTCGTGCCCCCGCCCTCTCATCCACCCCTAATCTGAGGCAGACTAAGGACCGAGCACTCGACCTGCTCCCTCCCTCGACTCCCTCCCTCAACTCCCTCCCCAACTCCCCCCCCAACTCCCCCCCCAACTCCCTCCCCAACTCCCTCCCCAAGCTGCCCGGACGCTGCTGCGGGCTGCCCACCTTCAGGTCACTGGTCGGGACTCACCTGTTCAGAGCTCATCTGTCATTTATGATGTTTGTTTTTCTTTCCCTGCTCCATCTGTTCCAGTGGGGGAGTCCTGTGTTCTCCCTCCCTCCCCCCCCTTCCCATCCACCCCTGTATGTCTTCTCCCTCCTCCTTCCCATCCACCCCTGTTTGTCTTCTCCCCCCCACCTTCCCATCCACCCCTGTATGTCTTCTCCCTCCCCCTTCCCATCCACCCCTGTATGTTTTCTCCCTCCCCCCTTCCCATCCACCCCTATATGTCTTCTCCCTCCCCCCCTTCCCATCCACCCCTATATGTCTTCTCCCCCCCCCTTCCCATCCCCTCCTGTATGTCTTCTGCCTCCCCCCCTTCCCATCCCCCCCTGTATGTCTTCTCCCTCCCCCCTTCCCATCCCCCCCGTATGTCTTCTCCCTCCCCCCTTCCCATCCACCCCTGTATGTCTTCTCCCTCCCCCCCTTCCCATCCACCCCTGTATGTCTTCTCCCCCCCCTTCCCATTCCCCCCGTATGTCTTCTCCCTCCCCCTTCCCATCCACCCCTGTATGTCTTCTCCCTTTCTCCCTCCCCCCTTCCCATCCACCCCTGTATGTCTTCTCCCTTTCTCCCTCCCCCCCTTCCCATCCACCCCTGTATGTCTTCTCCCTTTCTCCCTCCCCCCCTTCCCATCCACCCCTGTATGTCTTCTCCCTCCCCCCCTTCCCATCCACCCCTGTACGTCTCTGTTATGTTCATCTGTCGTCTTGTTTCACCCCGTTTATTGTGAAGCCACTTTGAGTGTTAGAAAAGCGCTATATAAGATTCATTTATCATCATCATTATTATTATTATTATTATTATTATCCACCCAAACTTCCGGCCTATTTATGTGCCACATGTGGTGCTGTGAGACGCAGCGCAGTGCGCTTTGTATGAGGAGAAGGCGCCCCGAGGACAAGACCTCAGAGAGCAACAAACTAACCGAATCGGCATCACTACAAGATGAAACAAGGTGGCGGGGGGGGGGGGTTAAGAGAGCAACAAACTAACCGAATCGGCATCACTAGAAGATGAAACAAGGTGGGGGGGGGGGGTTTAAGAGAACAACCCAGCGGGAGGGAAGAAATCCAGATGCAACAGACGCGCGGCTTGCACGAGATCAATAAATCGATATCAATATCTCATTACCACGTCGTGTTGCCTAGGGTGGGGCTACGGGAGGGGTCTGGATTTCTGCACCATCAGAACACAGAGCCCCCCCCTCCCCCCCCCACACTCTCTCTCAGGACGCAGTGGCAGCCAGACGGGGTACCTACTCGGAGCGGGGGGTCAGAAGCGCGTCCGTCTCCAGGACTTTGTCCCCCCCCCCCCCGGCAGAGACACGCAGCAAACCACCGCGAAGACCCGGCTATCCAGACGGTGAGTCGTGACGTCATCGCAACGAGCACAGCGAACGGTTAACGCGTCTGAGTTTTATTTCCAAACCAAATCGGGATTTGAGGACCCGCCGCCGAGACAAACACAAGGAGGACGAGGACTTCCGATAGATTCGTTTCAAAATAAGAGTTTCCCGCGCGACGACGCAGTGGACCCGTCTGGTGGACGTTTGACAGCAGCTTCGCTATTATAAGTATCTGCTTTGTTGTTTGACACGTGTCGGTATTAGGGATGTGCTATATATATATATATGTTCTCTTTAAGGGGGGGTGGGGTGGGGGGGCTTATATTGTTGTAGGAAAGCGTCGTGGTCGGGGTTACTTCCGGCTGCGCTCGTTGCAACTTGCGGGGCTTTGTGGAGGCGCGAGCCGCGAGGGCTGTTGATGATGGGCGTGTACGTGCGTCGGTCATCCCGGTCAGTGTGCAGTTTTCTGGGACAACGCAACCCAGCACCCTCTGCCGGCGTGTCACGGTGCTGCACACAGTCCGGGACGACCGTGAGTGAGTCCCCTGGGAGGGTTTCCCATTGTCCTGTAAGATGTCCCATTGTCCTGTAAGATGTCCCATTGTCCTGTAAGATGTCCCATTGTCCTGCAAGATGTCCCGTTGTCCTGCAAGATGTCCCTCTAGACACAGGAAACAAAGGGGAGATGGCCCTGGTGACGCTGGTCTGATCTGTAGCTCCTTAAGTCTCGGGGGTGTCCACACCTGGTTCGTCCTCCCTTTTGGACAACAGACATTCTCTCCTCACCTCCTCACCTTCAGACTTGCCAATGGCACATGACAGACAACTGTAAATAGTTCCGTCTTATAATGAAATGTTCACCAAAGCAAACGAACGAAAGAGCAAGAACGATGGATGAATATGAAAAAAAGAATATCTTTTACAAATGGAGGCCATTTACCCCCCCCACCCCCCCGAGGTGCTTTAGTAGTAAACGGGTCTGTGTTAATGATCCCTCCGTACAAGTTCCCTTCCATCAAATCCTCATATAAAGCTCACCTGCTCCACAAGAGCAACTGCATATCCTATATATCGCTCGACAAGACCTCCATCTTGAGTATATATAGTGAAATGTGTTTCACCCTGCAGACTGGGCTGAGTTTAGTCTGCAAAATAAAAAGGTGAATGATGGAGAGGAGCATCCCTGTCGCTGACTCAGGACTCTGTCATGACTGTCAGACGCTTCCTGCATCGCTGATGAGCGAGGAGAGAGGGGAAGCAGTGTAGCTCGGTAGGCAGGGTGCAGTGTAGCTCGGTAGGAGGCAGGGTGCAGTGTAGCTCGGTAGGAGGCAGGGTGCAGTGTAGCTCAGTAGGCAGGGTGCAGTGTAGCTCAGTAGGCAGGGTGCAGTGTAGCTCGGTAGGCAGGGTGCAGTGTAGCCCAGTAGGCAGGGTGCAGTGTAGCTCGGTAGGCAGGGTGCAGTGTAGCTTGGTAGGCAGGGTGCAGTGTAGCTCGGTAGGCAGGGTGCAGTGTAGCTCGGTAGGCAGGGTGCAGTGTAGCTCAGTAGGCAGGGTGCAGTGTAGCTCGGTAGGCAGGGTGCAGTGCGAGCTAGGCAGGGTAGGGGATTATGTGCAACACATGCGATGGCCCGGGGGGGGGGGCTGTGGTGTCTGCTGATTGTTGTCCCATGAAATGTACCAGAAGGGTTAGAAACTGAATCCCATGCACAGATGGAAAACCTGATATTGAACCGTGTGTAAGATGAAGTCGGGGAAGAAAGTGATCTTATTCCCTCGGTCATTCCCAAAAGACGGTCTTCCTTTTCTTCAACACATACAGACGGGATGTGATGATGCTGAGTTGACAAAAAAAAAATCTATTTAATAAAAGTCGAAGGTGTAAACCAGGGGTGTCAAACTCCAGGCCTCGAGGGCCGCAGTGTCTGCAGGTATTTGTTGCAACCGTGCACTGCACCACCTGATTAAACTAGTTCCTTTACCTCCTTGATCCAGGAGGTGAGCTAATGAGTTAAATCAGGTGGTGTAGTGCACGGTTGCAACAAATACCTTGCAGACACTGCGGGCCTCGAGGCCTGGAGTTTGCCACCCCTGGATAAGCTTTTAAATGTGCTGAGTTGGCGCTTCTACTTGACTACTATAAGAAAATGAGACGCTGTCATCCTGGACAGAGACAGGTGTGCACGTGCATGTGTGCTCATCATTTCTATAGATTGCCTGCTTGCAGAAGCTTTTACCCTTCATAACCTCTCCATATCAAACGGTGTGTACTGTATTTGAAGGCCTGGGGCACTTTTGGAGCATTTACAAGGTGTGCAGGCCAGTCTTCTTTGCTTGTTTCCTTGCCAAGGGTGGTGTCCTTAACGTCAGTTTTTTTGCTCCACTACACATTTGTCTGCTTACGTAACCACTGAACCCATCCCGACCTCTGGAGGGATCTGACAAGGAGGACTTTTCTATGAATTTGACCCCAAATCCCTTTTAAAGCTACAGAGCCAACGCGAGGGTCCAACAGTCGGAAAGCTACAACCCCTTTGCCGGTCTCAAAAGCTTTATATTTGAAACGGTTGCTAAGCTTGTTAGGAGTGGATGTTATATGCTACACCATTATGCCCCTTTCTTACCGTGGGGACACGGTGTACCTGCGGCCTCGCTCCTTAGACGCAGCTTGGGCCTTCGGCCCTTGCGCCTTTACTAACCAACTCTATGTCGGACGTTGATTATAAAAAACACAGCTAAATAACTATAAAGCTAGCGTTAAACAACGCTAGCTAGCAACATAATCCGTGACGTCATATGTAGTCGAAGTACCCCGAGTCGATATTGTACCCAAGCAGAAATGGAACCTACAATGGTCGTGTACCCCGGGGCCACTCTGGGGGGGTACTGCGGGGAGTATGGGGTACTGCGGGAGTATGGGGTACTGGGGCAGTTGCTACAAGCCATCGGGTCCTTGTATAACCAAAGGGAGAGCTGTGTCCACATTCTCGGCACAAAGTCAAACACGTTTTCGGTGGGTTTCGGACTCTGCCAAGGTTGTCCCTTGTCTCCGATTCTGTTTGTGATATTCATGGACAGGATCTCAAGGCGCAGCCAAGGTGAGGAGTGTGTCTGATTTGGGAACCTCAGAATTGCATCTCTGCTCTTCCCAGATGATGTGGTTTTGGTGGTTTCATCAGAACGTGACCTCCAGCGCCCACTGGGGTGGGTTTGCAGCTGAGTGTGAAATGGCCGGGATGAGAGTCAGCACCTCCAAGTCTGAGGCCATGGTTCTCTACCGGATAACAGTGGATTGCTCCCTCAGGATTGGGGATGAGTTGTTGCCTCAAGTGAAGGAGTTCAAGTATCTCGGGGTCTTGTTCACGAGTGAGGGTAGGATGGAGCGGGAGATTGACAGGCGGATTGATGCAGCATCAGCAGTAATGTGGATGTTGTACCGGACCGTTGTGGTGAAGAGGGAGCTGAGCCGGTAGGCAAAGCTCTCAATTTACCAGTCAGTCTTCATTCCAACCCTCACCTATGGTCATGAGCTTTGGGTAGTGACTGAAAGGGTGAGATCGCAGATACAAGCGGCTGAAATGAGTTTCCTCCGTAGGGTGTCTGGGCTCAGCCTTAGAGATAGGGTGAGGAGCTCGGACATCCGGAGGGAGCTCGGAGTAGAGCCGCTGCTCCTTCGCGTCGAAAGGAGCCAGTTGAGGTGGTTCGGGCATCTGATTAGGATGCCTCCTGGGCGCCTTCCTTTGGAGGTTCTCCGGGCACGTCCAACTTGGAGGAGACCCCGGGGTAGACCCAGAACTCGCTGGAGGGACTACATGTCCAATCTGGCCTGGGGAACATCTTGGGATCCCCCAGGAGGAGCTGGAGGGCGTTGCTGAGGAGAGGGACGTCTGGAGTGCCCTACTTAGTTTGCTGCCACCGCGACCCGACCCCGGAGAAGTGGCTCATGATGAGATAAGATGAGATGAGATGAACAAGCCCAAACTCCGTTTTCCCCTGTCTACATGTAACAGCTGAAAATGGAGCTTCTGAAAATCTTCACCCTGGAAGGAGTTTTCCAAAAGGTCCGTTTTCAGTGACCTGAAAGGCAGTTCACACGTGGACGAAAGGCCAAAACGCATAGAGGAAGCTACGTTTTTAAAAATATATCCGTGTACGTGTGGACTGGGCATGAGTCTGATTCATACTGGCTGCCTTGCCAATCACTTTCCACCATCTTATCTGTGGACGTTGATTTGGGCTTTACGCGTGTTGTGTTTTCTGTATTGAATAGTGACACCGGTGGAGTTTCTCAGCATTGAGTCTATAAAGCTTTCTATATCCTGTTTTTAATGCGAGTACGTTGTGTCATTAAGCCGCCTCGCCGTTCTGTGTAAAATGTACGAAAACAGAATGGGGGGGGGGGGGGCATCGCTGCTTCCAGAACACTGGCATGCTTTATCCTATAAAGCATAAAGTGTGTGAGTCTATAAAGTTTACAGAATCTCACACTGGGGCGGCATTGTTCCGCCAAGCCGAAGTAAAGACAGGTATGGCTGGGATCTCTGTGTAAAAAATGCCTCATGTGACGTCACGTATCACTCCCCTAGCAGACTGTATAGCGCCTCCTAGTGGCATTACAACAGACATACAGAAACACTCACTATCACTAGCGGAAAAACTGGACTCACACTTCTCATATGGGCTCTCAATAACTCACGATAGCAACACGTGCATGTTCTCACATTACATTTTGAATGAAAGCCACTTTATTTAACATTGTTTTCTTACGATGGATGCGTTCTCTGCATTTAACCCATCCTACTGTATAGGAGCATTTCATATCAGTATTGATATCAGGCAAGAAATCTCTATCTGGTATCACATTTTTATAGATAGTGACAATGTCGGCCGTGGTCAGAGAAAGCTGTGTTTCTCATCTGACTTTTTACCAGAAACTAGCCTAAAGATCCCACTGTTTGTGTTGGGGGGGGGGGTGTAGGAAAATATCGGTACAACCGAGTATCGCGATATCATAGTTTGTGATACTGTATCGACTCTCAAAACCGCTGTATCGATTTTAATTGTTTACATTACAAACATTTTGTGTTGTGTTGTGTGTAACCCCACGACCGCTAGATGGCAGTGTTGTAATCTATCTTTAGCCATTTGACTCCTCCACTCCAACGCGACAACGTAAACTGTGACAGGAAGTAGCATAAGCACAAAGAACACAGGCCCGTGAACTCGCGATATATCTCCTCTCGCACAGTATCGCGATATATCGCATTTCCTTACAGTATCGCGATATGTCGCGATATATCGCGATAACCACTGTATCGCCACATTCTCGCCAGTACGCAGCCCTAGTTGGTGTCCAAGTCTATGATGTTGACAGACGCTTACTTTCCATTCCTTTTTTTTTTAAAAAGCCCCATGCAACAAATTCCCCCAAATCCTACAAACTCTGTTATCAAGTTTCACTGTGGCGGCGGATTCCAACAAACCCACGTTTACAATATCCTCCTCTTTATCTCCTCATCTCTCTTTCCATTTTTTCCTAATCGCTCCCTTGTCACCTCTCTCCTTGTGCGCGTGCGTGCGCGCGTCACTGTCTTCCATCTGCTGCTCTACCTGCCCCTCACCCGCAGCTCAGTGATGACATCATCGGCGCGTTTTCAGCTCGGATCCTAGCCCTGCCGCGTTGCCATGGCAACAGGAAGGAAAGGTAGGTGTCTTGGTTGTTTTTTTTTACGCGTGCCCCATAATCCAGGTAAGTCAAATCGGTTCGTGTGGACACAACGTTTAGAGCAGTGTTTCTCAACCGGGGGTCCGCGGACCCCTAGTGGTCCGCGTTGTCATTGCAAGGGGTCCGTGAAAATAAAATATATTTTAAAAAATCCTATGACATTTATAGAAATAGGATTATTTTACTCGAATGTGACTGAGACCTTTATCTACCTAAACTATAAAGGGTGACAGGACTTTTTTCTCTAATTACATCTGTTTCACAAGTGTCATTTATTGTATTTTAATAAGAGATCTCGTTCCCGTTTGCATTGTTAAAAGTTACTGCATAACAATTCTGTTTTGTTACATATATCTGAAAGTTACTGAATACATATTCTGTTTAGTTACATATATCTGAAAGTTACTGAATACATATTCTGTTTTGTTACATATATCTGAAAGTTACTGAATACATATTCTGTTTTGTTACATATATCTGAAAGTTACTGAATGCATATTATGTGTTGTTACATATATCTGAAAGTTACTGAATACATATTCTGTTTTGTTACATATATCTGAAAGTTACTGAATGCATATTCTGTTTTGTTACATATATCTGAAAGTTACTGAATACATATTCTGTGTTGTTACATATATCTGAAAGTTACTGAATACATATTCTGTTTTGTTACATATATCTGAAAGTTACTGAATACATATTCTGTTTTGTTACATATATCTGAAAGTTACTGAATACATATTCTGTTTTGTTACATATATCTGAAAGTTACTGCATAAAAATTCTGTTCTGTTAACTATATCTAAGTTACAACTGAAAGCTCTTATTTTTGCCCCAAAGAGTGAATAAATGCTATAATGCAATTTAAAATGCAGTTTCTACTGTTTCTATCAAATTGCAACCCCCCTCCCCCAAGATCAGGTGGAGGGGTCCTCAGGGTAGATCAGAAATACGCAAGGGGTCCAGGACCCCAAAAAGGTGGAGAACCACTGGTGTAGAAGGTGAAACCCTTCATCGCTTGGTCACTCAGATGAAACGTCTCCACCACACGTTATGTCCACGTGAACCGATACAACTTCCTGGCACGGGGGGGGGGCGCTTATTCACCCAGATACCGTCGGAAGAAACACTGTGATTGGCCCATTTCCCTTCCATCATATTAACCCACTGTTTGCCAAGACATATTAGTCCACGTTTCTAACGATGATCTAGGAATTATTGCTGTTATTTCAGTGGATAAAAATAATGTAAAAAACATGTTTTGTTAAGAGTACAAAATTTCTTTCAACATTTTTTCTTGGGTATTCACATCATACCTCGAAGGTCCAGCGGGTTCCCCTCCGTTTCTGGGATAGGAGTCTCGTTGCCTCCACATTTTGAGACTTTGTGTGTATGTGTGCACGTGTGTGTGCGCGAGAGAGACTAAGGGATTGGAGGTCAGAATTAGTCCACTGCAAAATTATTATTATTATTATTTTGGGTAACACTTTAGTATGGGGAACGTAGTCACCATTAATTAGGAGCTTATTAGCATGCAAATTAGCAACATATTGGCTCTTAATTGGTCATTATTACATACTCATTAATGCCTTATTCTGCATGGCCTTATTATGCAACCAGTAAGCCATTAACTATGAGTTTTCCCTCTATAACCTCAGAAGTATTGCTTATTAGTAGTACCATCTCAATATGCTTTGCTTAGTATGGCCTTTATAAGGTGGTAGTACCACAAGAAGAGTTATTCTCCCTTACTAACACTTAATGAATATGGTCTGTTCTTACATAACAACACACAAAACTAAAAGTGTTCATAGTGTTAAATTACTCTAAATTAAGTTTCTGTTACTTAGAATATGTTCCCCATACTAAAGTGACATCTTGATCATGACTAATTCACTAGTAATTAAGTTTTTTTATGTTCCCCATACTAAAGTGTTACCTTATTTGGTACATGTGAACGTGTCCGCTATACCCCCCCCCCCCATGGCCAGGCTCCACCTCCAAAGGCGCGGTGCATTTCCCCGATGACGATGAGCCCCCGGGATCCCCGACCCGTCGAGATGACCAGTCAAACCCCTCCACCATCATCGCTATTCGAGAAAAGGACGGCAGCTACCTGGTCAAGGTGTGTGTGTGCGTCCCATTTATGAGCAAGTAAGGAAACACTTCAGCCCTGATGTTCCTCCTGAGCCAGGATCATCAAGACATTTTCATAATGTTATTCTTATATTTATATTTTACATAGATATTCTGTAGTAGTAGTAGTGGTAGTAGTTAAAGATATTCTGGAAATAGAATTTATTTATAATTGATGCCATTTAAATCAGAGTAATCAGAAACAGCTGTTGTGGCACTGACAACGCCTGCTGTTGTGGGCCTGTGCAGCGCGCTTACAATATTGCCATCTAGTGGTCAGAGATGAAAACTACACAATGAAGAAGTGCCGCTGCCACGTCTCTTTGTGTGTAAATGCAGTGTTTAGGAAAATAATCAATGCAATATTGTCAAAGTTATCATGATAAGCTTGAGCATTGCAATACTCAAGTGTACTTGGTTGCTAGGGAGTTACTAGATGGTGGTTAAGGTGTAGTAGGCAGTTGGCAACCAGATGGGCGACAGTGGCTCAGGAGGTAGAGCAGGTCGTCTGGTAACTGGACGGTTGCCGGTTCGATCCTTGGCTCCTTCTGTCCAAAATGTGGAGGGGTCCCTGAGCAAGACACCTAATTGCTCCTGATGAGCTGGTTGCTGAGCCAGCTGGGCCTTAACACCTCCCTCTGCAACTGGGTAACTGGACTTCCTCACGGGGAGGCCAGAGTCAGTGCAAATTGGCAAGATCACCTCCGGGACCATCACACTGAGCACTGGCGCTCCACAGGGCTGTGTGCTCAGTCCACTGTTGTTCACCCTGCTGACTCATGACTGCACAGCATCGTCCACCTCCAACCTCATTATAAAGTTTGCTGATGATACCACAGTGGTAGGTCTCATCAGCAACGACGACGAATCATCATACAGAGCGGAGGTGGATCAACTGGCAGCGAGGTGCAAAAACAACAACCTCTCCCTAAATATAGAAAAAATAAGGAGGTCATTATTGACTTTAGAAAGACCAGCGCCCACCATACCCCTCTGACCATCAATGGTATGGACGTGGAGAGAGTCAGCAGTGTCAAGTTCCTGGGCGTTCACATCACAGAGGACCTCTCCTGGTCCTCACATGTCACTGCGCTCTCCAAGAAGGCCCAGCAACATCTTCACTTCCTGTGGTGTCTGAAGAAGGCGAGTCTCCCACACCCCCCCCCCACCCATCCTCATCACATAGAGCATCCTGACCAGCTGTATCACTGTCTGGCATGGGAACTGCAAGGCCTCCGACCGCAAATCCCTACAGCGGATAGGGAAGACAGCTGGAAAGATCATAGGAACTGCTCTCCCATCCATCCAGGCCATCTTTGATGCACGGTGTACCCAGAAGGCTCTTAGCATCGTGAAGGACCCCACCCACCCTTCCCACAACCACTTCACCCTCCTTCCCTCCCCTCTGGCTATGACTATGCAACAGCTTCATTCCTCAGGCTGCGAGGTCCCTCAACACCCTGAACACTTAGACCTCCATAAAATGACCTTTTGACCGTCTTGCTCCCTGTCCGTGTCAGGTGTGCTTGTGATGTTTAGGTCTGTGAAGTAATTCTTGTTTTTAATGCACTTTTTGTTTTTAATATTCACTGTGCGTTATTTGTCTTTATGTGGCACTGGGGTCCTTGTGAAACGTAACTTCATCCCCTTGTATGTATGAGACATGCATACGAGGCAAAGACAAATAAAAGCAGTCTAAGTCTGAGTTAAACTCCAGAGTGGCTGTTGCAGCTAGAAAAGCTCTGCTATCAGCAGTAAGACATAGTGATATATTCTATGGTAGCTGCAGGAGGGCATTTTCCTCAAGATTCACTCTTCCTTTCTCTTGCCCCCCCCCCGCCCACATCCAGGCTGGTTTCCTAAGAAGCCACCACTGTTATCAGGTGGTCTTCACCGTCCCTGATGTGCCCACGCTGGGCCGAGAGCTCTGCTGCCTCCCCTGCTCCACCACCAGCAGCCTCAGGGTCAACCACATTACCTCCACACTGGATGGTAGGTCGCTTCCACTGTCTATCTATCTGCCTGTCCGTCTGCCTGCCTGTCTACCTGTCTGTCTATTTATGCTGTTTTTCTACCTGTCTATCTGTCTGTCAGTCAGCCTGTCTGTCTACCTGTCTGTCTATTTATGCTGTTTTTCTACCTGTCTGCCTGTCAGTCAGCCTGTCTGTCTACCTGTCTATTTATGCTGTTTTTCTACCTGTCTATCTGCCTGTCTATCTATCTGTCTGTCTGCCTGTCTGTCTACCTGTCTGTCTATTTATGCTGTTTTTCTACCTGTCTATCTGCCTGTCTATCTATCTGTCTGTCTGCCTGTCTGTCTACCTGTCTATTTATGCTGTTTTTCTACCTGTCTATCTATCTGTCAGTCAGCCTGTCTGTCTACCTGTCTATTTATGCTGTTTTTCTACCTGTCTATCTGCCTGTCAGTCAGCCTGTCTGTCTACCTGTCTTTTTATGCTGTTTTTCTACCTGTCTATCTATCTGTCAGTCAGCCTGTCTGTCTACCTGTCTATTTATGCTGTTTTTCTACCTGTCTATCTGCCTGTCAGTCAGCCTGTCTGTCTACCTGTCTATTTATGCTGTTTTTCTACCTGTCTATCTATCTGTCAGTCAGCCTGTCTGTCTACCTGTCTATTTATGCTGTTTTTCTACCTGTCTATCTGCCTTTTCATCTGTCTGTCTGTCTACCTGTCTATTTATGCTGTTTTTCTACCTGTCTATCAGTCAGCCTATCTGCCTGTCTGTAATTGTATTATATCCAATCTGTATAGTGCTGTTTGCACTTACTGAGTGAGTGGCTGTTTATCCAGGCCAATTACAACTGAAGAAGTTAATGGATGGGAATGATATCTGTCTGTCTGTCTGTCTGTCTGTCTGTCTCTGTTCATTCACACCACTGGGTCTACTATCTCCCTTATTGATCGGCTTCCTAACTCTTCGTGAGTGAATCAGGTGTCTTGCTGGCTGGCTGTTTGCCAGTTTGTTATTTATTTGTGTTGGCTACACTGGGGTGGGTGTGTGTGTGTGTGTGTGTGTGTGTGTGTGTGTGTGTGTGTGTGTGTGTGTGTGTGTGTGTGTGTGTGTGTGGGTGTGTGTGTGTGTGTGTGTGTGTTGATCTGTCTGTGCTGCTAATTTGTTTTTTTACGCTGCTGCTCCATCAGCCAAGGACACCGAGGACAAAATTGCCGGCTGTCCAAGAGACTTGAGAGATCAATAGAGCTGCTGTGAATAACAACAACAACACACACACACACACACACACACACACACACACGTGTAAATATGGGCACACCCGTGGGGTTTTCTGGGGTTCTTCTGATAAGAGCTGCAGATTTGCAGTTTGGGCCAAAGCATCAATGACTGACCAGTCGACAGACAGAAGACTGTTGTTCTGCCTCGTGAACTTTAGCTCTTCCTTTCTGAAGTAAGAGTCCTCTTTCTGGTCAACACTTACGCCACAGTGAAAAGCGAATAGTCACTCAGAGCTCTGTCAGAGTGCAAGGTAAGTTACCCCGATCAAGACAAAAGTATACACAATAGCTCTTAGGCCTTTTAACCAGGCAATGGACATGAAATGACAGCCAAGTACCAAGTAATACTGATTCACTGTGACCTTCTGACCTGATACTTTTTAACCTGACGACACAAGTTATACACAAAAACACATTAAACCTCTAAGATGAACTATTACATTTGTTATCACTTATAAATCCAAATAAACAAGTGGCATGAAGCAACAGCACTGAAATGCTTTAGTCCACCTTTCACCTTCGTGGGCCCACACATACAAGTTAAATAAACAAAAGCCGGCAACAAACACAAATAAATAACTCAGCGAGCAGTAAAGTTTGGGTTACTCACAGACAGTTCAGTCTCTCGACCAAGGCGATGAAGAAGACGGTCCTGACCCAGTCCTGTAGTGATGAAGCCAGAGGTGCAACTGTGCTTTCCCGGTCACACAGTGCGCTACCTGGTGTCCGTCTGTGTCTCAGTGTCCCATCAAAGCCCCGGGGCCGACATTCTGTCTTGTAGAGACAGAGTGAGACTTCGGTAGCAAGTTATCCAGTTAGCTTGGGTAGTGGTGCTAGCCAGGAGGCTACCTAGCTTCGATGCTGGTGCAAGTATTTCTGCAGTTAAAAGTGAGCACCTACATTACACACTCACTCAGACTAAATACTATGAACTGTTTAGACTCTTCGTCTGTTGGCCTAACATCGTATCAATTCAACTCCCAGCTTCTACTAGCTCCACACAGGGGCGGATCTACAGGGTGGCAAGGGGTGGCAGCTGCCACCTCTGGGACACACTCTTGCCACCCCATTTATAAATCAGATAATGTGTTTTTAAAGTATATTTTATGTACATGCATGGTGAAGGTCAATGAGACCCGCACCAAACTCATCTCAAACAGAAGTCACCCATTTAGAATCCCCCCTCCCCCTCACAGGCGCGGATCTACAGGGTGGCAAAGGGGTGGCAGCTGCCACCTCTGGGACACAGTCTTGCCACCCCTTTGCCACCCCAGGAAAAAATCTCTAGATCCACCACTGGCTCCGCACCGTATCGCTGTCCTTCGCCCGCTCTCAGGTAGCTCCCACAGCTTGGGCCATCTCTAAAGCTGGCCCTTTCAAGCTCTCAACAATCCTGTTCCATCTTTCCCGGCTTGAACAGTCGCATTCTTCCACCATCAAGTGTGCCTGCTCCATACAAGTGTCCAAGTTCTCCTCTCCGGCAGGTGTGTGAGTTATTCCAGAATATGTCCGCAGTCGTCGGAAGACATTGCTCTCTGGGGTGGGTCTCATTGTCCTGGCCGACACATCTCCCACTGCTCGAGTGATTGCCTCAGCAGAGTTCCCTAACGCCGAGTCAGTGAGTGGGTCAGTCGTCTCTCCTCCATTACCTGCAGTGACAGGTTCTTCCTCTGTTGGCCCCTGCAGCGTCCAATTTTCACCTCCGTCGATGGGGGTCACTTCGGGAGGAATGGCTTGGGTGTTCAATTGTTCAGTAGTCGAACACAGCACCGTAAGAGACTGTGACTGAGAATTAAACATCCGGCCTATGCCGTCACGTTTCCAAGGGCTTTAATGGTTTCCAAGGTCTCTCTCGAGGCATCGGTCGGGGCACGTTTCACTACAATGGCGTGGGCTAGGTCTAAGCCCTCCCCTTTACACCAACTTGCTAGCTTTTAGGGGTTTTTCCTATTTTTCCATTTATTTATTTTTTCAAAATACCATATTCACAAGGTCACTGTAACTTAATTATTCCAGTCACTTGAAAAGTCAGAGAATTCAGTTTGGTGATAGCGGTTTTGGTAAAACTGGAATTGTAAGTAGGGATACTTTTACTTTGTTGTTAAGGGCTAAAACTTTGTAGCTAGTTAGCATTTATCCCAGCGGTGCCTCCGTTTATGTAGCGCTTTCCTACTACCTTCAGATACAGCGCCCTGGGTCCTTGGACTTAAACCTACTTAAATAATAACACCAAACTGACAAGGAGGTTGCTGGTATAACAAAAACAGTGTATTTATTTATGACAGAACAAAATGAAATAAAATAGTTCGCTCAGTGTTCCTTTAAAAGCGTCGAAATTGAATAAAATAGTCCCTCAGAGTTCTTTTCGAGTGCAAGGTAGGTTACCCCAATCAAAACAAAACTACCTCCCGACCAGGGCGATGAAGAAAACAGCCCTGACTCAGTCCTGTGGTGACGAAGCCAGAGGTGCAACCGTGCTCCTTCTTCACTTCGGTGCTCTACGGTTCCCGGCTGCCCCCCGAATTCGCTACATTGGGGTCAGAAGTGGGATGGTGAGACCGTGAGGCCATCGGAAGCGCGTGCGCCCAGAGGCGTAAGGGAGCTGGTATGCTGAAGCACGGGGACGCGCTTCTCGAAGGAGTGGGGGGTAGTGTAACGACCACGGATGAATAGACTCGCTAGCCCTTGGCTAACGGGTCGGACCCTTTAGTCGACTGGTTAACGTAGTCGCCCGTGGTGCGGGAGACACGGGTTCGCGTCCCGGCTGCGGCGGTTCTCGGCTGCCCCCCTGAATTCGTTACACTGTCGTGCCAGGAGGAGGCTTGAGTTTCTACAGAAACCGCTGCCCGGATACTATACGTGTGAAAGGTTGGAGCCTACAGCTTCCTTGCACTGGCTGCTGGAGGAGCCCCAGATTCATGGAGCCAGGTTGGATGTCCAAGATCAGCGCACTCCAGGACTTTCCCAGAAACTGGTTTCCACCAGGAACATCACCCTGCAGCACATAGTGGCTGCCGCAGGATCAGGATTCAACAACACCAAAGCAGTAGCTCACCTGCTCGACATGAGGTCTACCTGCCACACAAGACAGGCTCCAGTATCCCCGCCACCCTGACAGCAGGATAAGCGGTTTTGGATAATGGATGGATTAGAAACAGTCTGAAGAGGAGCTGATGAGGCTGAGGGACCATGACAGGGGAGCAGAGCATCCAAACAGAAATGACCCATTTCCAGAAGTTGGAGGGGTATTGTGTTAAGTGGGAGATGATGAAGATCTAGTTTTCTTTTTCTAATTTGTGTAACGAGGGAACGTCCTGGCTGTACTGTTGGTTTAGGTTTTATTTATCTATTTGTTATGTAAATTGTGTGAACACAACATCCATTGCATGTTGTCCGTCTTGGGAGAGAGTTCCCTCCTCTGTTGCCCTGCCTGAGGTTTCTACCTATTTTTTCCTCCCAGTTAAAAGTTTTTTTTATGGAGTTGTTCCTCATCCGATGTGAAGGTCTAAGGACAGGATGTTGTGTTGCTGTAAATCCCCCCGAGGCGAATTTGTGCTTGTGATGTTGGGCTACGTAAGTCGAGTGGACTTGACTTGACTATTAAATTTGTAGTTGAGGTCTCTCTCGCTCTCTCTCTCGCTCTCTCCATCTACTCCCCCATAGGAGGAGTAAAAGTGACGTGTGAGTACAGGACTCGCCAGGAAGCAGTGCTGCAAGAGGAGATCACCCTGGTAACCAGAGGAAAGAGAGACTGCAGTCTGAAGGTCAAACTACAGGCCAGGATCATTGGTAGGTAAAAGTGCATAAACAAACACACACACAAACACACACAGGATGTTAAAGTTCGTCATGGGCATCATGGTACATGGAGCCATCAGGGCATCCTCACCTTCTTCATAATAAAAGACCCACTTTCCATCAGCTGTTCATCACAAAACAAAAGGTTAAATTTCGTCTATTTGGGGCATCTGGGTTTCATGGCGGTCTATTCCGTTGCCTACCAACACGGGGATCGCCGGTTCGAATCCCCGTGTTACCTCCGGCTTGGTCGGGCGTCCCTACAGACACAATTGGCCGTGTCTGCGGGTGGGAGGCCGGATGTGGGTATGTGTCCTGGTCGCTGCACTAGCGCCTCCTCTGGTCGGTCGGGGCGCCTGTGGAATAGCGTGATCCTTCCACGCGCTCCGTCCCCCTGGTGAGACTCCTCACTGTCAGGTGAAAAGAAGCGGATGGTGACTCCACATGTATCGACCAAGCAGGAGGTAACATGGGGATTCGAACTGGCGATCCCCGTGTTGGCAGGCAACTGCACAGACCGCTACGCCACCCGGACGCCCCCCCATGTTTATTGTTATGTTTACATGACTATCACACTTCCCCTGAGGGAGACCAGTAACGCGCAATCTCAGCTAATCTGTTTCACATAAGTTTTGGCCCCGCTGGTCTTGAGCGGGACTTGCCAACCCAAAGTCTTGGCCTGGACTTGGTCTCAGCATGGGTGGTCTGGACTGCGGGGCTGATTTACAGTATCAATAAAGGGACTTGACACAAAATGACTTCATCCTTCCCTTTCTACTGCCATCTCCCCACCTGTCTGTCTTTCTGCCCCCCCTCCTCCCACGCAGACCCTCACCACGGGACCCCCATGCTGCTGGAGGGAGTGAGGTGTATCGGGACCAAGAAACCGGTCCAGGCAAAACACAGCGGCGACCACAAGAAGATATGATATGGGGGGGGGGGGGCGTGTGTCTGCACGAAACGATGTTATTCAGAGACATGGCAGGAGTCTGTCTGTAGGTGGCACTATTTAAATTTCAAGTTCCCTACCCAACAGTTATTTTGGTGAATGACCTGATTTGTGTGTGTGTGCGTGCGTGCGCGAGGTTTACAGTCAACAAATGAACTACAAGATATAAAGCCAACTGTGTGCAAAACCAATCAGTCTAAGCCATAACCTGGAAAAGTGAAATATCAATAATCAGTCTTTGATTCAGGAACACACACACACAACACAACAGTTGACTGCAAGCTGCAGAAATGTACAGTAATTCGAAGTACTCAAGCCCACCCATCTCCACAATTTGTTCTACCGACACACCAGAAGAAGCACGTGCCGGTCAGATAAGAACGATAAAAATGTTAAATGCATATTTACTCTGATGCAATGTCAGAAAAACAACACTGAAAGCCATTTTATTGTTGCACTAAACCGCTGGCCATTATGCAGACGATGGCACGGTTTTTCTCAAGTGTCAGATTAATGTCCATGCCTTTAGCACAGCATCTCTACTTTTGAGAGCCACAAACGATATACTAACTGTTCAAAACAACAGTTACACTTTACAACCACACACACACACACACACACACACACACACACACACACACCCCAGAGATACTTTCACATGCATCCATACTAAAAAATACTGGCACAGTGGTTCTCAGTCAGGTCCTCAGGGATCAGCAGTACTGCTGGTTTTCTGTTCTGTCAGGTAGTTCATTACACCACCTGTTGTTCCAGACCAGTGGAGGATCTAGAGATTTTTTCCTGGGGTGGCAAGACTGTGTCCCAGAGGTGGCAGCTGCCACCCCTTGCCAACCTGTAGATCCGCCCCTGTTCCAGACCTTCCTGACCGGAGGCGGACTAAGTGCAACGACACGTGACTGCGACGAACTAGCTGGTAGCATCGCAAACCAGCTGTACCGGTGGTACCTGAGGACCTGATTGAGAACCAGTGTTCTAGGTAACACATAGCTAATGTGGTAGAACAGTGCGCTAGCATTTTCCAGACATCGCTAGTGTCTGATGGTGTACGTATTTCACATTCAGCATTCAGTTAGTTAGGTTTTGGAGACAAATGCAGCCACAATAAATGTGCAGGCGGCGTGGAAGCTTAAGCTGTGCAGAAGCGTCAGCAGTAGATGTTTCGCAACTTAATAAAGGGCAAAGTTTAGATTTTTTCTTAACAGTGTGCGATGTCAAACACAGTACTTTGCTCACTGTTAGCCCATTCTGAATATATCATTTTGAAAGACCTGGGTCAAAAATACGAGCTACTCTGCTGTGTTGTGTGTAGAGCCTCAGCGTTAACAGTCCTGTTAGCACCCTCAGTTTAAAGCCTTACCCCAGGATATGACGTCACAGCAAAACAAGTGGGGCGACGGTGCCAAAGACAGCAAAAGAGTTCAGCTGAGTTACTGACAGTGAGTACAGAGCGGGAGGCGTGTTGCGATGGGGAAGTTCCGCAGGGCAGGGGTGCAGTTTGTCAGGTAACAATTCTCCCTGAGAGCTGTTCAGCGACAGGACTGTGGAGAGACTTCAGACATCATATTGCTGAGTACACATTTAAGAACAGGAAATATGACTTTTAACCCTTTGTGTCTACTGTTTGGACAGACAGAAGATCACGCTTAACATCAAGGTACTTTTATGCAATTCTTTTTGAAATTGTGGATTGGACAAACTGAAAAAGTATTACAAAAATTACATAAATGTAATGTTTGCTTGAGGCGCAAAAGTTTGTGTGACTAAAAAGATTTAAACAACAAGAGCACTCGGAGAACACAAACCAATGCTAACACCATGCAGAATCATACATGCCGTAACTTGGTTTTTTCCTTGGTGTGGAGTTAAGAACTAGAAAACACATTTCCTGGAGAAAATGTGTGGGCTCGTTGAAATTGTTATGAATTGAATCATGACGTCAACCATTGTATGTGTTTTACTTCATTGTTTTTTGATGAAACCCTGCCATACACAGACTGTCAAGTCATCTGAAACCAGCAAAATGGAAACCTACCTGATCGGCCTTTGAATTTTCTCAGACTTTCCAAAAATCTGCCTACAGTTGACCTAAAAATTGAATTCAGTCTTGGCTAGATAGATAGTCATTTCTTTTGTGTAATACTGATCTTTTTAATTGTCAATATTTCCTTGAATTTTGCTTTATTAAGCAATTTAATTGTCTTTTTTAGATAACAAAAAAAACAAAAAACCTAAGTATTTACCTGCCTTAAGAAATCCTGATTTAGCATTCTACTGCAATGCTTTGAATCTCATTTTATACCAGCTACTATATTCTCATTATACAACATAATACACAGTGAGTCATGAGTTGTTTTACATCTGCTAATGTGATGGAGAGATTTAAGAGTTTTTTTCTTTCTTTCTTCTCGTCTCTGTCAGCATGCTGTATCTCCTTTCTAGTATTTATTCAAGCATAACAAAATCTGACAACTGGATGGGCAAATATTAGGTCATGCTTTGGCAGCGTTGGGTAGTGACGGATTACATGTAATCGGGATTACGTAATCAGATAAGAAAAAACAAGTAACTATAACCAGCCCAGATTACATTTGAAAAATGTGTAATTATATTAGTTACATTGTCAAGGATTACTTGATTACATTTTTGATTGCGTCTTTAAAATATGGCAACTCTAAGATTATGAAACTTTTTTTTTTCATTCAACCAATGCTCTGTCAGCTCTGTGCATAACTGTAGTCCACTGACTTCCGGTTTCTACTGCAGCGGTCATACCAGTTTCCTGTTTGTTGGCGTGCGCCATTGACAATGGCATATTTTTCGCGACGCCTGCAAGATTCACCATGGATAAATGTCAACCACATGCTTAGAGTTGTGGACAAACTTTCAGCTGCACCTAGCAGCAAACGGGTGAAACGTTTCAGGTTGCACATATCAAGTTACAATTATAAAATATGAGAAAATGTGGAAAATATGAAAAACGGAAAACATACCGTTGTCAATAGCACGCGCCAACAAACAGGAAACTGGTATGCCCGCTGCGGTAGAAGCCGGAAGTCAGTGGGCTGCAGTTGTGCGCAAAAGCGCGTCCGACTTCCGGGTTTTCTTAGACAAGTGCTCCACTTTGTGATGGTGACGGGCAAAGCAGTTCCCTTCAGTGTACCGGATCCTTCGAATGGGGCCGTGCCTATAGTCCCCGGTCTCATACAAAGCGGGGAACATAGGACCCGGGGACTATAGGACCCGGGGACTATAGGGAGGACCCCCTTCGGGGGCCGTGCCTATAGGAACATAGGACCCGGGGACTATAGGACCCGGGGACTATAGGGAGGACCCCCTTCGGGGGCCGTGCCTATAGGAACATAGGACCCGGGGACTATAGGACCCGGGGACTATAGGGAGGACCCCCTTCGGGGGCCGTGCCTATAGGAACACAGGACCCGGGGACTATAGGACCCGGGGACTATAGGGAGGACCCCCTTCGAATCAGTTCATTGAAAAGATTCTTCCAAATGATTCGTTCACCGAATCGTTCAGCGCTTGACTGGGAAGCTGCGAATGCGTTCTGGTCCCGCTCACTGAGCTGAACCACGGCCGAACGTCCCCTTCAGCTCGCCAACTAGTGAACCGGGTTCACAAGTTAGCATGAGCCAGTGAGCTGAGAATTTGGATAAAGATGCAAGCTGAAAGCTGCCATGACGACGTCCTACCCTGCAGAACGTATACTTCCGCAACACCGAGTTATTAAATACAATATCACTACTTCCTACTTCGAGACTTCAAGGCAAGAGAGGGGGCGGGGCTTGAGCGACTGTCCATCACCTGTAGTTCGTGGCAGTACTGTTTTTGTAAAGGTAACTTGATTCTGACCAACGGTACATGCTGCTTAATGCATTTTATTTGCACTGAACATGTTTTTGAGCTGTTTAAAGAGAAAACTGATATTTGTGGAGCTCAATTTTTTTTGGTGGCTGTCCATTTTTTTAGGTGCAATATTTTCAGTGTTTGATTTTGAAGAAATCCGAAATTCAGATCAGATTACATTTTTTTTGTAATCCAATGGATTACGTTACTAATTACAAAAATTGCCATGTAATTTGTATTCAGTAATTTACTACACTTCAAAGTAATCTGGCCCAGCCCTGTGGTTTGGTCACCGGTTCGTCTGGTGGTGACGACAGAACCCGTTTTGTCCTTTTTGTTACCGTTGCCCTTAGAAACGCTGCAATAACCAAAACAGATGCTGTAATCTAGAGAGTTAAGCTCACCTGGTGTTAAGTGTTGTCACTGTGTTGTGTTGCCTGAAACGTGTTTAGATGTTACATTTCGCTGTCTCGTGTGAGAGGAGCCCGCTACCAAAGCGTTGTGGCTCTTTTTTGCACTCGTGCCTCTCTGCATTGTAATTCATGTCTACTCTGCTGAATGTGAATTAAAAAGAAATCACACCACGTGTGGATTGGGGCTGGTGAAATTACTGCTCATACATGTTGTAACGCGCATGGATAAGTAGACACGTTGGTCCCTAACATACGGGTCTGACCCTTCAGTCGAGCGGTTAGCGATGTCTTCCGCGGTGCGGGCGATGCGGGTTCGCGTCCCGGCCGCGGAAGTTCCTGTGGCTGCCCCCCGGATTCGCTCCAATCTACTCCTGTATTTTCACAGTGTGTGTCTGTGTGAGAGTCTATAAACGGCCAAACTGAAGCACTTGGGGCCTTGATTCTTTTTGGAGGTTATTGGGGATGATCAGGGGCACCTATAAAGAATAGAACATTGAAATGTAATTATAATAATTATGCATAATTATGCAAAATATGCACTTTTCTAAAAAATGGCTAAAAACCACTTTTCTCGGCATTTCAGGCGATTCTGAGCATTTGGGGGGGGGAGTTGGAGTGGGGGGGTTTAGGGGCAGGGGGAAGGCGGTTAGCTGGCAGGATGAAGAGGAGGGAGATTTAGACGGGTGGAGAACCAAAACATTGTAGCGGGGTTCTTCTAGTACATATATATAATATATAACCGTTAAAAGAAATACTCAGCGGTAGGGGAAGTGCTCAACAAATACGGAGCAAAATGATCCAGTGAGTCAGGTAAATTCTTTATGAGACAGTACAAGCCTGTTTCATGCCATAATCATCATCATGCTGATGATTCTTACATATATATATATATATATATATATATATATGTGTGTGTGTGTGTGTCTGTGAGCGTGAGTGTCATGTGGCTAGGTGAAATCAGTGCTTCATGATTTTACGCGAAGAAAACAAAAGATCCATTCATCAGGGCCTCCAGGATGTCGCGATCGCAACAATTAACGCAAATCTAGCCAATCCCCGTGAGTTCTGCGCGACCTTAATTTTCAAATTTGACCAATCACCGCAGTTTCCCGCGCAAACCATTGGGCCATACGTCACCAAACCCGCTTCCTTGTGTCTGGGCGTGAAGATGCGGACACGTGCGCCGCCACCAACGTGTCACATTTACCAACTAGTGAAATTACTGCCGAAGACCGAGGGGGGGGGGGGGGGCAAGTCCCTGATGCTCTGCACGAAAGCGGGGGTAAACCGTTTTGCGCCACAAACGAAAACCACCGACTGACGAGAGCTTTCCTACACCCGGGGAATGGCTGAGACGGGTGGACAACAGGCAGGACAGAGGCTGCTGCATCCAGGTCTGCTGCAAGCGCGCAAAGACTCGAGGCGAGTTCAGGGGCGCCCCCCCCCCAACTTTTACCCCATTTCTATAAAGTCAGGGATCCCTGTATCCCCCGCTAGTGCCCCTATATTTCAACACTTACGGTAAAAAAAGACGTTTCAGTCGTTCCCGTCCGCTCTAAGAAATCAGGTCAAATGAAGCACGCGGACATAAACCCGGAAGAATATCCACATTTTCATCCAATCAAAAGGGGACATTGCAGCACAAATCAAATGCATTGTAGCCTAGCAACCAACAAAATGATGCGTGTTTGCGTTGTCTGTCTGTCTGTTTGAGCCGTTAACTTAGCTAACGTCCGCTCTCAGTGTTGGGGAGTAACGGAGTACAAGTAACGGCGTTACTTATTTAGAATACAAAATGTGAGGAGCTGTATTCAAACACAGTTACAATTTAAATGGTATTCAGAATACAGTTACATTCTTGAAATGAATGGATTACTTTTTTTCTTCTTTGGTGCCATTCTTATTTTAAGAGGATTGCGACACAAAATGAAGTGTAAGTGATGCCTAAATGTTAGTTCAAGAGTAACTTCAGTAAAACAGTATTTTCATCTTTAAGGTTTTTCATTCTAACAGCTATGGAAATAAGGAAAAGGACATGGAAAAGTTATTTTTACCAGATAAAAAATTAGATCTTTTGTGTTTACATACTCCTCTAGCCTTGGTTAATGTATATTTAAGCCAGTTGATACAACAGAAGAAACGGAATAGTCTGCTCAAGTAAGCAGTATTGTGTGAACGCTACATACACCGTTACACGAAATGTAAGACAATATGAAAGTAATCCGAAGTATTTAGAATACGTTACTCACACGGAGTAATGTAACGGGATACGTTACAAATTACATTTCACGACATGTAATCTGCAGCGGAATACATTTTAAAAGTAACCCTCCCAACACTGCCAGCATTGCGAACACGTGCTTCTGCAACAATGTCAAAAGAAGCAGTGAATAAGAAAGTAAACTACAGCCAAACGAAACTCAACTTTCACTGCAATGTTGCGCCCCCCGCCGTCCACAACGCCATTGGAGCCTGGCCCCCCCAAAATCGAGAACCAGCGCAGCCAGAACCCCGAAGCAGCGGAGCTCCGGGACCGGGACTGCTGAAACCGCCAGCACAGAACCGAAACAGGCTCGTGCTAGTCCAGACTGCGTGGAGGGCTGTTGACGGGACGCGGAGACGGGTAAAGCTGCACAGCCGACAATAAGGGAGACTACTGGGTTGTTGTTTGGCCACAGGGGGCGCTACTTGAGTGCAGCACGGTGTAAAGCAGAGAGCGGTTGATTCCGTGCAAAAACCGTAAGCGAGCCTTCTGCGAAGGATGCGGATCTGCTGCGGTTAAGCAGCCTGTAGCTACCTCGAAGTGTGGGGATGGCGGCTTCGTGACGTAACAACTGGGCAAAGTGCACGAGCCTGCGGGACCGCCCCGAAAAGCCGCACCGTCACCGAGAGCGCGCGCGCAGAAAAAGTGCGCATACTTCCGTCAATATGCAGCTGGTCCAACAAGAGGCTGCTGAACAGGAAGCGAGACGAGATGGCGTGATGGAGCAGCTGCCCTGTCTGCAGTTCCCATCCCGCCACCAGGGGGCCCTGTCTAACCCTCAGCAACACACACACGCGTCATAAATGGCGACAGGTGTACCCTTAGCCCCTCCCCCCTTAATTTGGTCTTATTCATGTATTGTCTTTACCTCCTCTGCACTCATGTCCTTCGGTTTTATTCTCATTTGTGTTTCATTTCTTTTGTAAACCCCTTTAGAAAAATACAATATAAATAGTTTGTTATTATTATAATATGCTAATCTCCCTGTAATGTCAGTTTTAAGTATCATAAATGCCAACAACACAATGAAAAAGTGACCAACAATTCATTTATTTTCTTGGAAGGCAGTTGTTGGCCTTTGGGTGGGGGCGTCAGCAGCGACAAATCCTCCTTGGCCTTTTAAAGGAGCGCTGGAGGTGGACCTACTCGTGCTCGAGCTTATTTCCTGTTCCTCCCCTAGCCTCCTTTTCATCTTCATGAGGGGAGGTTGTTCCTAACCTGGCCTCCTCCTCCTCCTCTTTATCAGGCGAGGGTGTTTGCCCCTTAGATGGCGCTCTGTAAAGTACAAAACTCATCATTCAATGTTAACACACCTTAATACCTCCTACTGCGACATTACTGGCTCCACTCCACTGAGACACGTGGCAGAGTTATAGTAGGTCTGCAAGGTTTCTTCCATCTGCCACTAGATACCCAGTGGTCACACCCGCCTCCTCCATCTGCGCTGCCAGCCATGCAGAGCTCCTATTTTGGCCAGGACTTCTTTCTCTCCTCCTTTGTGGCCTGGAAGTACCTCTCTTGCTCCTTCTGCCTGGCCAACCTCTTCCGTTACTGACCTTTGTGTTGGAGGTCAGCAAAGCTGGGAACTGTGTCTCCTCCTCTTTCAGCAGAGCAGATCTGCTGAGCTCCTCCTTTTCAACACCTCCGCTTCCTGAAGGGGGCTGAGCTTGGTTTGATCGCTCTCCTCGAGGAGACAGGCTCTCTCCTCCTGCCACTTGTGGGGGCGCATGTCTATTTCTTCAGCCTGGGGGGGGGGAGGTGGCCGCCCTCATCCTGTTTTTCCGCACAAATGGCAGCCCGGGCTCTCTGGACTTCAGCACACCTGTCCGGAGTCTCGGAGAACTAGTCCACCGCAGCCCGATCCTCCTGTAGTTTGGGCCTGGCCTTACTCAGTAGGGTCTTCACCCTGCTCGGGTTCCTCTGGCGGTCCCTCTCCGCACCTTCTCTTGGTTCTGCACATTTCCAACTCGCATGTCTGCAGTAATCATCTCTTCTTTCTGTCGTGTCAGACGATCAACTGGCCGCCTGCGCGTTCCTTCATACGCCGCAGCGGCTCCTGTGACGTCACAACGGGACTAAGCGAGTTGAGCGCGCGGACTTCAGGAAATTCAGGCACGGATCAGAGATTTTCATTTCGGACGGGCCAGAGTAGTGTAACGTGGATGCATAAGTAGACACGCTGGCTTGCGGGTCTGACCCTTTAGTCTAGCGGTTAGCGATGCCTCCTGCGGTGCGGGCGATACGGGTTCGCTTCCCGGCCTCGGCACTCCCTGTGGTTGCGTTGTCCCCCCCGAATTCGCTACAGTAGTTTTGGCTGGGCCGGTTTGCCTCCCTTGGACGGTTTCCAGCTGGTAGTCTCGCTAAAACGGACATGACGGACGCCGCGCTCCGGAAGGCGACCGGCGCGTCTGGTTTATTGGGACACTTTAATCTAAGGCATTTTCAGGGCCGAGGCGTCTGGTTATTCACCCGCAACACTTTGTATCCATTACAAGCGGCACGCGCGCCCGCGATGGCTCACATCGTGCGAAAGTGAAACATAGTATCCCATCACGTCTACGTGTTGCTGCGGACCGGAGACCAACACACCCATTCATCTAGACTCCGGTAGGGTTTGTGGAAGACCCCGAGCGCACGACGCCAGGCAGAGGTAGAGTTCAGCCGAAACCGGCGTAGTTTCTCAATAGTTCAGACAGAAAGGTCAACACGGGAGGACAAGGAGCAACTTAGGAAACAGGAAGTCCAAAAAAACCGAAGTTGTCCTTTAAACATGAAAACGAACCGAGAAGTCCCTCTAAGGTCCGACGAGAAAAGCACGGCAACGAAAAGAGTCCAGTAACCCACTTTGCAGGTAGTCCACAACCAGCAGAGGAAGTAAACGAAAACTCACGGGTAATCCACATTGGGGACGCGGCAGGAGGATTCCACAGGGAAAACGAGCGCTGAGGTACACTCGGAGAGGAGGCACAGGGAGGTGAGAGTACCCACTTCAACGAGGAGGTTACGGCACGACCAGCAAACTTAAGCCCAGCCCAGACGAGCTGATGGGCTGCAGGTGCGGCATGAGTCGACAAGCTTCAGGTGTGAGCGGGAGCGCGCCTGGCTCGTTCCCGTTGACAAGCGCGCAGCCCCCCTGGCCGCGCGCTCAGAGGTCCCGGGCGTACCAGGTCCCAGGTACGAGGTCCCGGGCGTACCAGCGAGATCGCGTTGGGAAGGGGGCACGGCTGGGCGAGCCGGAACAGATTCTAGAACATTGAGATTCTAACTTTCTAACTTGCTTGGGGGGGGGGGGCAGAGAGAGAGAGAGAGACCTGGATGAGAAAGAACAATGGCCACTTATTTTAGGCAGTAGCTGCACTAGCGCCTCCTCTGGTCGGTCGGGGCGCCTTTTCAGGGGGGAGGGGGAACTGGGGGGGAATAGCGTGATCCTCCCCCGCGCTACGTCTGCCTGGTGAAACTCCTCACTGTCAGGTGAAAAGAAGCGGCTGGTGACTCCACATGTATGGGAGGAGGCTTGTGGTAGTCTGCAGCCCTCCCCGGATCAGCAGGGGGGGTGGAGCAGAGACCGTTTTGGGTTAACAGAGGACCTGCTATCTTTACATCCAGTGCAGGGAAAGACCACAGCCTAAGATGCCCTTCAGGTGCTGTGCCGTGCAGCCGAGGGTGCCGGTCTACCCTGGAGTACATTGGCTGGAATCGCCACTGATGGTGCGAAAAACTGCGCTTGCAGCACCGACTCAAAGAAAGCTGGAGGAAGAGACTAGAGCCTGCACTCACCAGCAGGGGCGGTGTTGTCACCGTAGAGGTGAACCGCATTAATTGGATCGGATCAAGGTGTACAGTCCGGTGTGTTTCTGGAGGAACCGGATGCACCACATGGAGATGTGTTGCACTTCACAGGGGCGCGCAGGCTGAGCAGGGGCCGTGTCCTGAAACGGCGTTTTGAACCGAGGGAGGCGACCAGAGAATTCACGGAAGACGGCGAGGCCACACGGCGCTGAGCTCGATGACCCCAGATGGCTCATGGGTTTCGCCGCAACGACCCCTCTCCCCCCAAAAAAGGCCACGAAATCCTGGCGGGACCGATTAATGAGGATGCCAGAGTTGCCAAATCTGACTGGAAACCAATTGACACTCTCACTGTGTAAACGAGCTTTTACAAGCACTGACACAAAATGCTCACCTTTAATGACCAATTTATTTCAGGAACTTGTCACAAAGTCACAGTGAAGAGGAAGTATGGTCTACTGTGTTGTTGAACATTACAGAAAATAGGCATCCGGAGATTCAGGATATGAAACAGTAAATCGATAATTGCATAAAAGTCAAATGTCAGTATCCGCCATGTCATGACAGAGATGGTTTAACAGGTAATATGGAGATAACATGTCTCATAAAAAATGGACCTTCCCCTCATTTACAATTCAGATCTGACATAAATGTCCTAATGTATTAACACATTGAACAAGGGTCCTTTCTAGCTCTCTCTCCAGTGCTGCCATTCGTCCACTGGGCAAGATTTAATTAAATAAAGTAACAGCGCCGTCAATAGTGAATGAGAGAGATCACATTCTGCCAAATGACGGAAGCTAAGCAGGAGTGGGCTTGCTAGTACTTGGATGGGAGACCTTCCAAGAAAACTAAGCTGCTGCCGGACTTGGTGCTGGTTTGCCAGTAGGGGGCAGTCTTCCCTCTGGTCCTAATAAAAACAACAGTATCCAATCCCAGTGCCCCAGTGCAGTGACGGGGACACTGTGCTATAGGAGATGCTGTCCTTTGGATGGGACGTTAAACCGAGGTCCTGACTCACTGTGGTCATTAAAGATCCCATGGCAGTTACCACAAAGAGTAGGGGGGTTCCCCGGTGTCCTGGCAACGTTCCCAACCTGGCTTTCTCCATCTGCCACCCAATCATCCCCCCACATAATTGGCTCAATGACTCCTCCTCTTTACCTCAAGCTGATGTGTGGTGAGCGTTCTGGTGCAAAATGGCTGCCGTGCATCACCCAGGTGGTGCTGCACATCGGTGGTGGTTGAAGTGAGTTACCCCCTTCAATGTGAAGCGCTTTATTGTTATTGATGGAAATGTCGATATGTATAGTTTTGGACAAAGCAGTCATGAGGGTAAGGACTCTGTAGAATACAGTCATAATACATTTGATTTGTTATACTTTATTGATCCCCGTAGGGAAATTACGCTCTGCATTTAACCCATCCTAGCTTGCTAGCTAGGAGCAGAGGGCAGCCGCCGTGCAGCGCCCGGGGACCAGACATGAGGAGAACATGCAAACTCCACACAGAGGACGACCTGGGATGACCCCCAAGGTTGGACAACCCCGGGGTTCGAACCCAGGACCTTCTTGCTGTCAGGCGACAGCGCTAACCACTGGGCCACCGTGCCTCCCTGATGTTGCAAAAATCAATACATCCAGTCATCTTCATGACTGCAATCATCTGAGCCTGGAAATGAGTAAAACCACATAAACTGTTTCTGCTGCACTGAAGGATAGAGATGCATGAACAAGCTGATTAATAGCTCAACATCTGCATCTTGGTCTTCTTGCAAAATGCATTGACTAAATGCAGGTGTGTCACTGTTCACGAGGACTTGGGAAGTGTTTTATGACTCTGACTGTCTCGGACTCTGTCATTTGTTCGTATCACTCTGCCGTTGTGACTGGACAGATGACCAGCGGCGCTTGGTTCCTCCCAGATTTATTCGTACAGGGGCTGAAGAACGGATGGATGGTGTCAGAAAAGCTATTAGTGAACGTGTAGATCAACACCTTGGCCTCCACGTTATAGAAGGACACCAGTCCCTTGTCGTAGTCCACATAGATCCCGATCCGCGAGGGTCGGAGGTGGAGGGCTCGGTGCGGAAGGCGTAGTCCGTCTGATCCCGCAGGCTGAGAAACCAGAAGCCGAGGGCAGGGCTCACAGTGATTTTACCCTTTCGATTGATGGACCGGCTCGCCACCCCGAGATCCCAGTCAGTTTTGCCTCCCACCTCCACCTGGAAGAGCAAGATGAAAGACAACGTGGAGGCAACTGTAATTCAGGAATACATCACGTATGAACATATGAACACATATCCTCGGTTTCATCTCTGGTGCGTTCAGTTTTTTACGCATTCACTGTCACGGTGTAATTTCATCCAGGATAGTTCATCTATAAAGGCCCCATAGACGGCTGCCACGCTGTTACCTGGATACTGAATGCTTCTTGGCTAATAGAACAGGTTCTGACTCTGATTCTGAGTTTTCCCATCTGTTAATAGATGGTGCTAAACTATTTCTGGGAAACATTATAGGAAGCTTTTTCTGTACCCTCCCAGTCTTAACGTCACAACGACCGACGCGGGAGGTAAAACATTCCCAATCCCCACCTTGGCCACCATATTTTGCCACCAA
>NC_079215.1:64406335-64410523 GCF_029633865.1 Lampris incognitus
AATCTACCGAACCTCTGGTTTCCTTTTTGAGACGTGCTGTTTTCAGAGCGGGTTGGACAACAGCTGCCGAGAAAGTGGTTTTGCTACAAATCCATCTCTGAGGTTATTTCCAGGCCAACCCGCCGTGCAGCCCGAGAAGCCGTCGGGATGTGAAGGGGAGGGGTGGAAAAGGAAATGAACGCAGTATCAGCTGGAGAAATCTGTCACCTGAATGTCACGCAGCGAGTTCTGTATCTCCTGCAGTTTCTGCTCTCGCTCAGCGATGAGATCCCTCAGCTCCCACCTCCGTGATGCCCAGCTGGGACTGCGAAGCAAGACGGAGCGTTATCTCGGATCTACAACCACGCGACACACACCTGTGCACCCACCCAGCCGGTCGGCCCTCATACACACTCTCCATCTGGAGCGTGCATACGTGTGCTCACACGGTAGATTGGCACGCTAGCATTTTCCTAACGCAGAGCCTCGAACTAACTACGCAGTCAGCACGCTAGTGTTTGAAGATATGGGCGTTAAAGTGTAAAGCAGGGCTGTCAAACTCCAGGCCTCGAGGGCCGCAGTGTCTGCAGGTATTTGTTGCAACCGTGCACTACTACACCACCTGATTAAGCTAGTTCCTTTCCCTCCTTGATCCAGGAGGTGAGCTAATTAGTTAATTCAGGTGGTGTAGTGCACGGTTGCAACAAACACCTGCAGACACTGCGGCCCTCGAGGCCTGGAGTTTGACACCCCCTGGTGGAAAACATTGAGTTATTTCAAAATCAGCATTCGGATTCAGCGGAAGCGGGGCAGCTAAGCTAGCTGTCTGGGAGAGCTGGCGCTGGATCGGATGAGGGAGCCTGGTCTGCTGCGTCCTGTGGGCCCAAGGACCACGGCCCTGACTGGAGTCGTCCCCGAAGAGGACACCGAGGGCGGTTTGACAGGACGCAGAAGCGGGGCAGGCTAAGCTAACTGCTAGCCCATGCAGACCGGCAGTTCCGGTAACACCGAGGGCGGTCTGGCGGCGGCCTCACCTAGCCTTGACTGTGTTTTAGTGTCGTCGTGTGGAGTGCGGGGAGGTGTGTCGGGGGTGTCTGGCTGGGAGAGCTGGTGCTGGATCGGCTGAGGGGGCCCGGTCTGCTGCGTCCTGTGGGCCCAAGGACCACGGCCCGGACCGGAGCCGCGCCCGAAGAGGAAACACCGAGGGCGGTTTGACAGGATGCGGAAGCGGGGCAGGCTAAGCTAACTGCTAGCCCATGCAGACCAGCAGTTCCGACAGTCATCCTGGCTGGTTCTCTTGGACAGTGATTTTTTTTTTTAGTTTGGATATATGTGTTCTTGTAGTTCTTGTAGTTTTTGGATGTGTTTTTAGTCTTTGTGTTGCACTGCTGTGGGCTGGGGGAAACCATATTTCATTTCATGTGCACAAGTGCATGAAATGAAATGACAAATAAAGTGTTTCTGATTCCGACTCTGACTCTGACTAAGAGGTCTATAGCAAACAGAAGACCCCTTGGGCAGACACGTACCTTCCTGATCTGCCACTCTCTCCTGGCTGGGATGGAGTTGTGTCCCTGGTGCTCTGCTGTTTCCAGGCAGACGCTGCAGACACAGGCCTGGTCGGTACGACAGAAGTACTCCAGACCTCTCAGGTGGATGGGACACATGGGCAGAGCCATGGAGGAGTCAGCCAGACCACTCACGGAGTACCTGGGGGTACGGGCAAAGTCAACAGGAAATGAAACTGACTTTATTTTCAACCTCGCTATTTCACTTCCCGGTCATTCTGTGTAACAACAACAACAATCAGGTTTTCACTCATTTTACATCAAACTCTCACCATCTTAACTTCCTCTAAAATCAAAGTTTTGGTGATTGTGTCACCAAGTCCAAGTGGGCGGTTGAGACATTTTCCAACCAGTTACATCGCAACATGTTTGCACCATCCAATCAAATCACATCCCTCCCTACAATTTGCCCCACCCCCCTTCAATTATGTTTTATTGCCAATAAGTCATTGTAAACCCTATCTGAGATAGACACCCCAGTGTAAAAAGTGTGACCTCTTGAAAGCTGCGGTACTGGCTCGCACCCTGAGCTCCCCATTGTGTGCTGCCTGTGTCAACGTGGAACAAAATGTATGCTTTCAGTCTTCTCTCCCTAAAATAGGAGGACGTTTAAAGAAATGAATGTACAAACGGGCATGGCCCTGTACCTGCGAGGTGGGGAGTAGGGTGGAGGGGGTTCACGATGTCCGTGAGTGTGCGCCTGGTGGGACGGACGGGGGTTGACATTGGACGGGGTGGGTGTCGGGTTCTGGAGTGCGGGGGTAGGTGGATACGGGAAACTGGAAGCCGTCGCGGCGTTTGGGTGCTGCTGAAAGCGTGTCATCATCTCTGCAAACAGCTCTCCTGGCACCTCCCGCAGCCTTGGGGAAGACATGGGGTCGTGCTGCTGCTGCTGCTGGTGGTGCTGCTGCTGGTGGGGAAGATGGTTCACCGGCTCCTCTGCCCCTGCTATGCCTACTCCACCTCTTCCGACTCCTCCGCTGGTCTCATCTCCGGTGTCTGCCATGCGCTTGAACTGCTCCGTGATCTCCTCAGCGTGTGGTTGACGTGGAGCTCCGGGCGTTTTGCGGAAGGCCTCCTTGCAGAGAGGACACAGGCAGGACTTGGCACCCGGCTGGTCCCAGTAGGAGGAGATGCAGTCCAGGCAGAAGCTGTGGCCGCAGGGCGTCGACACGGGGTTGATGAACACATCCAGACAAATGGAGCAGGTGAACTGGTCCTCAGACAGGAAGGCCGGCGACAAAGCCATGGCAGCCCAGGGTTAGTAGTGAGCTGGGGGGGGGGAAGAGAGCGAGAGAGAGAGAGAGAGAGAGAGAGAGAGAGAGAGAGAGAGAGAGAGAGAGAGAGAGAGAGAGAGAGAGAGAGAATATGCATGTTTGTGAGGAAAGAAATTATAAGGTAACAGATGGGCTATTGATAAAACTAGGATGAATTGACAGAACAGGTTCTCTAGTGGAAAGAAATGCACACACACACTGTCATGACTACATGTGCACACGTATACACACTAACAGTCTCGCACTCAATGAGGTATCCTGAAGCAGCAGGAAATTCAGGCTTAGCTGGATTATTTCGACTCGTACTGCACCTGAAGGGGGTTTATGTTAACAGACAACAGTGCTTTAGGGGTGAAACACATGAATGATCTGTGAACTGGGGAATCATCCTCACTTCCTCTTTCTTTCTTCATACAGACACAATAGATGATTTGCAAGGGAGGCTGCTCTTCTGTCAAAAGGTAATTCAGGACAGGACAGGACAGGACAGCACGCGGAAGCGGGGCAGGCTAAGCTAACTGCTAGCCCGTGCAGACCGGCAGTTCCGATAACACCGAGGGCGGTCTGGCGGCGGCCTCGCCTGGCCTTGACTGTGTTTTGGTTCCGTCGTGTGGAGTGCGGGGAGGTGTGGCGAAGGTGTCTGGCTGGGAGAGCTGGCGTTGGATTGGCTGGGGGAGCCTGGTCTACTGTGTCCTGTGGGCCCGGGGACCGCGGCCCTCCCTGGAGCTGCGCCCGAGGAGGAAAGGGCGATCCGACAGGACGCAGAAGCGGGGCAGGCTAAGCTAACTGCTAGCCCATGCAGACCGGCAGTCCTGAGAACACCGAGGGCGGTCTGGCGGCGGCCTCGCCTGGCCTTGACTGTGTTTTAGGTGCCGTCGTGTGGAGTTCGGGGAGGTGTGGCGAAGGTGTCTGGCTGGGAGAGCTGGCGTTGGATTGGCTGGGGAGCCTGGTCTACTGTGTCCTGTGGGTCCAGGGACCACGGCCCTCCCTGGAGCTGCGCCCGAGGAGGAAAGGGCGATCCGACAGGACGCAGAAGCGGGGCAGGCTAAGCTAACTGCTAGCCCGTGCAGACCGGCAGTCCCCACAGTCATCCTGGCTGGCGTTCGTTCCCCTGAATTTGTGTGTGTGTGTGTGTGGATATGTTGGATATATGTGTTTTTGTAGTTTTTTGTAATTTGGATGTATATTCTTGTAGTTTGGACACGTGTTTGTGTCTTTGTGTTGCCCTGCTGTGGGCAACAATATTTCATTTCACGTTATTTCATGTGTACAGGTGCATGGAATGAAATGACAAATGATCCTGATTCCTGATTCATTCATTTTTTGATGCTAGCAGTACTGGGCGAGCTAATGTTTGATGCTCC
>NC_079215.1:64410723-64460370 GCF_029633865.1 Lampris incognitus
ATAGCCCAAATAATGGCAGTACATGAAGAGGAAGTTGAAGATTCCTTATGTGTAAAAATGAAGATAAAAATATGGGCAAATAGTATGTTGAGTATTTGTAGTGATAAGAATGGATTTTACAACCTACGCCTCACAAACTGTCACCCACCCAACCCCTACACCAACTACTGCCATCAGACCTTCGCCACCACCCCCGCACCCTGTCCGGTTTTACATATGGTTACATGCGTACAGATCACAACAACCATTACAAACATACAGTCAAGCCCCCTCCCCAACAAACCACACAGCCCTCCCTACACACCACACACGTTCAAGCCCACGGTATCATTGACCCAGCTGTAATAATCATGTTCTGCCCTCAGCATGCAGTGACCAGTGTCCTGAATAGGGCCACTGGATCCCCACACCCACCCCCTCTCCCCCTGTTAAATGGTAAAATGGTAACTGGACAACATTTATACAGCACTTTTCCAGTCTACCGACCACTCAAAGCTCTTTACAGTGTACGTCTCACATTCACCCATTCACTCACCCATTCATACACTGATGATGCCCCGCAAGGCACCAACCTGCTCATCAGGAGCAGGTAGGGGTTCTGTGTCTTGCTCAAGCACGCATCGACACGCTCTCTGGAGGAGCCGGGGATCGAACCAGCGACTTTCCGATTACTAGACAACCTCCTGATTACTAGACACCCTCCTGAGCCATGCACCCCCCCCCCCTGAGCCATGCCGGCCCCCTCGCTGTAAACTATATGGCAACCTGAACTTGGCCAAACAAAAAATTCACAAGTGTACACTTTGCCCTGTTCCTATGTGAGTACCTCAGTCCCAAGATGTACAGACCCACAGTGAAGCCCACCCCCAGCTTCCCACATACCATCAACCGCAGGTCAAACAATGGTGTCACACAGTCACAGTCAACAAAACCATTAACAGAGGTTTTACAGAAGGGGGAACCCGCCCCCAAGGTAGGATAATAAGATCAGGTACTTTATTGTCATCGTGTACACACAACGACATTTCGTTTGGTGACTCTCAGACCAGCAACACTAGACAAGTAGACAAGCTTAATGATTAAAAACAAGATAAAAACAAGGACAAACAACATTTAGCATAAACAATCGAGGTAGTAAAAATAAGTGAGGTAGCAAAAATGCTAATGAGACAGTAAAAGATAGGAGTGGCTTTTAAAGTTCAAAATAGTGCATGGGATTATTGCACATAGTTGTCCATATTGCAGCGGCTTTAGTAGCAGTTAGTCCTCAGCAGCTATAGGCAGGTGTGTGTGTGTGTGTGTGGGGGGGGGGGGAGCTACAGCTCTGGGGAAGAAGCTGTTCCTCAGCCTGTTAGTCCGGGTTTTGATGGTGCAGTATCTTTCCCCCGATGGCGAGGGACCAAACAGGCAGTGACCTGGGTGTGCTGTGTATTTGTGGATGTTGCTGGCTTTCCTCTGTAGACGGCCAGCATACACAGCATCCAGGTTCGGGAGCACAGCTCCCACAATCCTCTGTGCTGTCTTTACCACCCGGGCCAAGTCCTTCCTGTTCTCTGCTGTGTAGCTGACATACCACACTGTGACGCACTGACAGAGGATGCTTTCTGTTGTGCTTCTGTAAAAGTTGACCAGCAGCTGAGAAGGGAGACCGGCTTGTTTACGTTTCCTGAGGAAGAAGAGCCTCTGTTGTGCGTTCTTCACCGGGTGGGAGGTGCTGGGTGACCATGTGAGTTCTTTGGTTGTGTGGATTCCCAGGAATTTGATGATGTTATCCACAATATGTACCTCTTCACCGTTTATGTGCAGTGGGGGTGGGCTGGTCTTCTTGGATCCCCTTAAGTCCACAGGGATCTCCTTTGTTTTACTGGTGTTCAGGACCAGGTTATTGCCTGAACACCACCCAGCCAGATGTTGGACCTCCTCTCTGTAGTGTGTCTCCTCGTTCTTGGTTATGAGTCTCACTATAGTGGTGTCATCAGAAAACTTCACAACAGGTGCTCATCCAGGCTCTGGTCATCTCCCGACTGGACTACGACTACGGCAACTCCCTCCTTGTTGGCGCCCCGGCGTCGGCCACCAGACGTCTGGAGTTTGTTCAGAAAGCTGCAGCTCGTCTGGTGTTCAACCGCCCTAAGTTCCCCCACACAGCTCCCCTTCTCATGTCCCTACACTGGCTCCCAGGAGCTGCTTTCATCCAGTCTAAGACTGGTGCTAGCCTACAGGGCAGTGAAAGGAACCGCTCCTTCCTACCTCCAGGCCATGGTCAAGCCCTACACCCCTGCCCGACCACTTCACTCTGCTGCCTCGGGACGCCTGGTTGCCCTGTCGCTCAGAGGCCCCTGCTGCCAATCGACCCGGTCACGGCTCTTTTCTGGCCTGGCCCCACAGTGGTTGGAATGAACTCCCCACTGATGTCAGGACAGAGGAGTCGCTACCCATCTTTTGGCGCAGGTTGAAAACTCACCTCTTTAAGAGCTACTACCCTGTTACTTTCTCTTAGCACTTATTGTATTCACTCATTAAAAAAAATCTCTTTCTTGCGCTTTTACTTTAGCACTGGTTTTGCTCTTAGATGCTTGTTTAGATGCACTTATGACCTCTGATGACTAGTAGTTCTCCTGATTTCCTACGTTAAATGATGCTCTTATTTTAAGTCACATTGGCTAAAAGCGTTGGTTAATGACTGTAATGTAATGTAATGTACTGTTGGAGGAGTGAATGGGGGGACAATCGTGGGTGAAAAGGGTGAAGAGGGCTGGACTGAGCACACAGCCCTGCAGCACACCTGTGTCCAGGATGAGGGTTGAAGATGTATGGTTACCTATCCTGACATTTTGTGGTCTGTGAGTGAGGAAGTCCATAATCCATGAACAGAGTGAAGTGATTAATCCTAGGTTGCTGAGTTTGTGTACCAGTTTATGGGGGATTTTTGTATTGAAAGCGGAGCTGAAGTCAATAAAAAGCATCCTGACATATGTGTTTGGATGCTCCAGGTGGGACAGGGCTGTATGAAGTGTAATCGAGACTGCGTCCTCCGTAGATCTGTTCCTCCAATAGGCAAATTGGTTGTTGTAAGTAGAGGTTGAAGATGTCAGTGAATACCGCTGTTAGTTGCTCAGCGCACGTCTTCAGTGTGCAGCCCAACACTCTGTCTGGTCCTGCTGCTTTGGAGATATCGATTCTCCTCAAACTGCAGTTCACCTGATGGTGCTGTAGGACCCACTCTATGGAGAAAAACAGTGGTCAAAACCCCATGAGCCCCCCCTCCACTGCAAATCCCCTGCTCTTTTTGGGAGAGGGGGTTTGTAATAACCCCTCCACTTGATGCCCGCCATGCCTTGCCCTGGCAGATATTGTTGCCACTTGTGTTCTCTCACCTCCAGTAACTCCCTAAGGTATCTGACCTTTATGGCCACCTCATATAGAATCCCCCCCCCCCGGCCCCTCCAGCCTCACCAGTCCTGGAGTCTCAAAGGTTAGAAGCCTCCCATCCTCTTTCTGCCACTGCCCTGTGTTAGCTATAACATTAACGGAGGGAAACTCTGGCGCACGTCCTCCCTGCGACAACCTCAACCAGGCTTTGACGGCCTCCAGAAGAGCCTCTATCACCCGTCTGGTGAGCCTCCGGACCAGCCTCAATGATGTCACTCCTGTTCGTAGTGCCAGTTCTTTAATGTCTTTCCAGCCCCCTTTCTCATGTGACCAGAGGCATCCCAGCTTAGAGATGCCTCCCCTGATGAGGCATTGTGCCAGGCCTGTAGAGTCAGCCCTGTGTAATGGGAGTAGAGTGTTGTGGAAGTGAGGCTCCTCCCACACCCATGGCCCTGGCTCTATCCCCTCAGTCCGTGAAATTTCTAATAAACTTCAGGCCTTCAGTACTGACATGTAGAAGCCCGAGATCCCCGTAGTGTCCAGCTTAGCCTGATCCATTACAAATAGTTGGCAATCCAGCCCATAACCACCAGGCCTCTGCAGTACTGCAGAAGCTGAGTCCCCCCCAACACCCCCACCCCCCCAACACACACCGTTCTTATACAGCAGCCTCTGTGACACCCTGAGTTGGAAAACTACCACTCTGCTGTCCACGTCCACCAGGCCCTGCCCCTTCACACTCATAGGTAGGTAGAGGACTGCAGCCTTCAGCCAGTGGTGCCCTGGCCAGAAGAAATCCACCAGCATCCTCTGGATCTCTGCTAAGAAGCCACCAGGAGGAGTAAGGACTGCAAATCAGTGCCACAGGGAGGATGCTGCCAAGTTATTATTAGAACCCTCCCTCTGAAAGACAACTGTGTGAGTAACCCCTTCCACTTGCCCAGCCTTGCTCTGATTCTCTGCATGACACCTGACATGGCTTGCCACAGTTTTTGGTAAACTGGCAGCGCCGAAAGCTATATTGACATTGTTCCTGGGTGGAAAGAGCAAAACGAGCACACATCTTACACATATTTAGAAAGTAATTGCTTAACTGGATAATACCTGTGAATCATCTTAAAGAAAACCTCTTTTACTTTGTTTGTGAGAAAATATCTATGAGAATATTTATGAGATAGTGGCCGACTTCTTTCCCATGGAATATTCTGGTCAAACTGGGCAAGCTACAACATACGGAGAAGTGATAAACTCCCTAGAGTATAGACATCCTTACTGTTTTTTACAGCTTCGGCGAGGCAAACCCTCCCACACATTGTTTCATTTGGACGTACTAAAGGAACAACGGAAGGCTACGGACAACCTTGCAATAAGGAAACTGAACCACTGGGGATAGCTGCCATCACTACGGCAAATTCTTTGGGCGTTACAGGAAAATTGAAATACGCAAGAAACTTGTCACGTGTCATGAGATAACTCTGAGAGTACAGCAGCTGTCCTACCAATAACATGTCCCTATCAAACCAGTTACTAAAAAAAATATCTTGTTGTGCTTGTGAATCAATTTCCATGCCAGTAAGGCTTGCTTATGATAGGCTGGTAGTTTAAGAGGGACTTTGGTTAACTGATAATTAGGCAAGGCAAGGCAACTTTATTTGTATAGCACGTTTTATACACAAGGCAGACTCAACGTGCTTCACATAGAAACATAAAAAAATAACATTATACAATAAGGGTTTTAAAAAGAAATTCAGAAAAAGACACTTAAAGAATAAAATCAAAATGTAATGCACGGTTTACAGCTTTGCAGAAGTCAAAGTGCAAGGTTTGCAGGTGTTTTGCTGGTGTGGTCTGCGAGTCACGCCGTGCGCCGCCTGTTCATATCAACTTCTGGGAATATGGTGACCTATGCAGGTTATATGATTCGTTGGTGAGGTGATTCTATAATAGCTACCTTAGAGGTCATTTTGTTAGTCTTGTCTCTTTTGGTTAGCCTATTTTTTGAGAGAATTTGATAACCGTAACCATGGCAACGTTCAAAGTAGAGGAGTTTTGTGGGAGGGATTTTGGGCGCAAGGAGCTGCGTAAGCTTAAAAAAGATTCGCTTGCAGTAGTTCAGTATTGTGAGGTACATGTAGACGTCACTCCAGAGACTGAAAAGCCAGAGATTGTGGGGGGAGCGGCTGTTTCAGCTTGAGTTGGCGAAGCTGACATTAGAGCCAAGAGAAGCTTAAAGGGAACAACAGTGACTTACAACGTAAGCCCAAAGCTTGTTTTGATGTTTCCGGCTGTTTGAGACTCGTGCCAAAGTTTAATCGGGATGATGTGGGCTCTTTCTCTGACACATTTGAGAAAATTGCTGAAGTGCTAGAATGGCCTGCGAATAGGCGGGCGTTGCTGACCCAGAGTGTGCTTGAGGGCAGAGCCCAGGAACCTTATGCGGCGTTAGATGCTTCTGACAGCAGAGACTATATGTTACTGGGAGGAAGTTGGTTTTGGCCTTCTGTGAGGTGGTGACAGAAGCCTACCGACAGAAGTTCAGGTCTCTGCAGCGAAAATCAGTTGAAACTTTCCTTGATTCGGCTAGGCAACAGGAGGTTGTGTTTGAGGTTATATATTAACTATGTATTCCACGTTACCTCAGTGTGTAATCTGTTACATCATCACGATTTTTGTGTACTCGACACCTACCGCCCCCGTCTGTCCTAGAAGAGGGATCCCTCCTCTGTTGCGCTTCCTGAGGTTTCTCCCATTTTGTTTCGGAATATCATTTTCTTGTGGTTTTTTTTTTACCGATTTGTGTCGAGGGTCTAAGGACAGAGGGTGTCGTATATTGTACGGATTCTAAAGCCCTTTTGAGACAACCTTGTGATTTGGGGTTACTTACACAACCAAACTTGCCTGTTCTGTGAATACCGTGATAGAAAGCAGGAGAAACGGCAAGAAATGTAGGAATTATGTTGCCCGTTTACACCTGAGGAGGAAGGAGCTCGTTCTGTACTTCGGCATACAGAGATGAAATGACTGAAGGACACAACTGAAAAATATGCCATCTTGGCTACAAGCAACACTAGAAATTTGGCATCAGCTGCTAAAAGCACAATTCTGTAACTGCACAACTCCTCATGACCCCAGTAGTGTTTCCTGGACATTTGGTCGATGTTGTAATCTCCCGGGTGTTCTGGATGACTGGAAAACTAGTTGTACATTTCCAGGTATTCCAGGAGCATGGGAAGTGTGAACATACCGCTCAAACTTCAAGCACTGATGTGCAGTCAGAGCAGCTGGTTAAAATACAATTTTATAACCTAACTTAACTTTCCACTACCTCAGTAATGTTTCCAGGACACGATCAATTTACATGTCCAAAGACATGTAGGTCAGGTGAGTCGGCCGTACTTAATTGTCCCTACGTGTGAATGTGTTGGCCCTGTGATGGACTGGCGGCCTGTCCAGGGTGTCTCCCCGCCTGCCGCCCAATGACTGCTGGGATAGGCTCCAGCATCCCGCGACCCTGAGAGCAGGATAATGGATGATCAATTGAAACACTTTCCAGGTATTTTCCATGACTCATGGGAAACCCGTATAACTCTTCAGCAGTTACCTTTACTGCTTCTTTTGTCCTAACTATTGACCAATATATGCGATTGTACACATGACATCCACTATGCACAGATCTCGTAGGGCTTGGCTACAAACATAATCCAGGCCAATTGTTAACTGGCACCATTTATGACGACTAACCCACTGAAAGAGGCATGAAAACCAATTAAATGCAATGACAAGAGCAGATTTTCTTTTTCAAAAGAAAAAATCATTTTATTGGGTTGTCTCTGGATGCAGATGGCTTCCACTGATCTCACTTACACATGACAAATTAATACTAATGCCAATAAAGAACACAACCAACAACACCATAACACAAAATTACACCAAGGAGAGAAAGTCTGGAACAGTTAGGAATGAAAACAATGACTTGTTGCGGGAGGAATGGCTAGATTCACTCTGGTTTTCATAGCAAAGTTCAGCTGGACTCGTTGACAGTTGTGTTTGCCGTCTTCCTTGTTTTTAAATATTTCTGGAAAAGAACAAACGTGACAGCAATGTTGAGTTGTGTTTGGAATCGGTAAGAAAAAGACTGTGGTCACATTTATGTATTGAAACAAACCTCAATTTGTGTTAAAGTTGGGGAAAAAAGTCCCAGGTCTACTTATGGTTGGACCATTAGTCTCCATTTTCCTGGCAAAAATTTTGTTTTTAATTTTACTGGATTTGGGTGCATCTGATCTGTAGGTCTGACAATGTCTAGGACTCTTGATCAATCCATTAGGGGTGAAGTCATGTTCAGTTAGTGAAAACTGACTAAAACTACAATTTCAATTTAGAAACCAGTGAGTTTTTCCACTGAGGTTTAAGCTATGGTTTATGTGATGACCCTGACAAAACTGCAAACAAATATTAATTCTCTATCTGCAATAATTTATGTGTATAACATCTTTCTAAATTGCACATCATTTGTGTTTGGATTTTAGTTCATGTTTACTGGTCCCTGCCTTGCTGCTTAAGACTGCATTCTCCTGATTTGCATCTGCAGTAGGCCTACGATGGTGTGAATGTGGTGGGGCTAGCCCCTCTTTCACAATGCAATGCGTATTGGACGTGGGAAAAATGAATACGCATGCTCAGTGTTAGTGTATTCAATGTACACACAACTTGGATGACAAGTGGGGCTGACAGCCCATAGCTCCACTACAGCGTCAGTTCGTATTTCAGAGCTGGTTGGCAGTCTGTCTGACAGACTCAGACAGACTGCCAACCAACACTAGTTTGGATTTAACGGTACAGTCAACAAGACAGGAGACTTTCTTAGCCAACTTGAGAAAATTAAGTGAATTTCATACGAGTGAAATTCACTTCGAGTGAGCATATGAGTGAAAGCATATTTTATCATCCTGCCTTTGGGGCACTGGATCCGTTGATACAGATGGTGTCAGTGTCCATGCTTATCTATCAAGGTTGTTGTCATTGAATGGGTCTGTATCACAAAAAAAAAAAAAGAAAAAAAAAAAGAAAAAAGGATTTCCCCACTTTTCTCCCCAATTGCACTTGGCCAATTACCCCACTCCTCCAAGCGTCCTGGTCACTGCTCCACCCACCCCCTCTGCCAATCCAGGGAGGGCTGCAGACTACCACATGCCTCCTCCGATACATGTGGAGTCACCAGCTGCTTTTTTTCACCTGAATGAGGAGTTTTGCCAGGGGGACGTAGCGCGTGGGAGGATCACGCTGCCCCCCCCCCTTCCGAACAGGCACCCTGACCGACCAGGACACATACCCACATCCGGCTTCCCACCCACAGACATGGCCAACTGTGTCTGTAGGGACGCCTGACCAAGCCGGAGGCAACACGGGGATTCGAACCAGCAATCCCCGTGGTGGTAGGCAACGGAATAGACCGCCACACCACCCGGACGCCCCTATCCCTAAAAATTTGTCTGTGTGCTTTGTTGTGGCCTTCAGTGGTGTTGAGCTCTTTGCTATCCGCTTATGACCCAGGGGGCTCTGAGCTTGGTTGTGTCGGCTTGTAACGATGGAATATTGCATTCTTAATTTAGGCTTGAGGCAGTGGCAATGTAACTGTAATCACTCTCCTTCTTGCACACACATACACTCTTCCCTCTGTGTTTGTGTAAAACCTGCTAGAGGCAAGCCCCTCTGTCATTGTAAGTGTTTAGTGGAGTCATGCATGGACCCATGACACGTTAAAGAAAACATCAGTAGCCAGAGTACTGCAGTTTTCCTGGTATGTAACCTTGGAGTGGGTAGTGGCCCGCCAATTTTTTTTACATATAAAAACACCACTAGATGTTTAACATTGAACTATGACAAGGTGGAACTCTGAACAATGTTTAGAGGATCAACAGCTAAACTGCTTGAGCTACCATCCGGAAGTAGCGTATGTGCATTTTCTGTGGGAGCCTGTGGGACTTGAGTGTGTGCACATGGTTTTACCTGCAGGTTCTCATAGTGCTTAAGGCTTTTGCAGTGGCTAATTTGAGCTGCTTGCAATCCAGTGAAGAAACGGTTACACACTTTGCAGAAGAACCCTGTCTTAGGAACCAGAAACTCCATACCTGTAACAGACAACAAAAAAAAATACCGAGGCAAGGCTATCAACTGCTGAGGGAAAATTAAAGGGGAAAATGTAAATATGCAGGTAGAAAATCAAAATAACAAAAATGAATAACTGAATTCATACCAAATGAGTGCGAATCAAATAAACTACCACTTGATGGGAAAAACTAACCAGATGTATATTATGACTGGAATCTATAAATGTAGATGTAAAATGAAATTTACAGTGACACAAAACAACCACTGATCTCACCAACTGGATTGTCCGGGTTAAAGGGGAGAAGGGACTCATTTTCTGTAGGAGTTTGGATCTGCTGCTTCTTCCCGCTCTCATCCTCCGACTCTTGGCCTTCCACTGAGAGAGAGAATGTGAAAGACCAATATAACCAAGGCCCTAGCTATGCGACAACCTCCCACGTTTTCCCCCCAATTTGTATTTAAACAGTAATTGTTTGCTTGCTTATGTATTGGGCAAGTTTCAGCCACATTTGACCATTTTGTGTGGCTTTGTCGGCCGTAATCTCGTGTAGCTAGCATGGAACAAATAACGCAATGGTGGCCACACACAAAGCCTACTAGTTTGATATTGTGGAAGGTCACCTACACATTGAACAAATATATACCAATATATACAACTATATATTGAATTATAATATATGTTTCCTTGGAAAATGCATAGATGTGTGGGGTATTATAAGTTTAGGAATGTTTGAGTGAAAAATTTCCATTATAACTTTTACTGAAACCAGCACAGAAAGATGCTGTATGACACATGATGGAACATTACAGCAGCGGGAGAGAAGGAATGACATACTTAATAAAGAAGTTGGCATAAAGATGTAATTCAAAGTAAGGACGTAATATTACTGTCTGTTTCAGAAGGAAAATGACTTCCATGTTTAACTCTTACCTGTCCCTTTCTCTTTGCTCTCGTCCTGTGTTGGCTTCACTTCCTCTAGTTTCTCCGACGCCACTGAGGTCGGCTCCTCTTCCTGAGAGCAGTCGAGGCGACCAGTCTCCTTGTTCCCTTCCTGCATATCTGCCTTTGCAGGGCTTTCAGTGGAAGATGAAGGTGCTGCATCAGAGACAGGGTCAGCTTCCGGTGGCTTCTCTGGGTCAGCCGGGGCAGATGTAGGGAGGCATTCGGCTACAGGGGTGGAGTCCAACGCCAGTGTGGCTGTGGTGTCTGCAGAGCCAGAGCCAAGTTAGCGAGAATGATACTCTAGTTAACTGGTACACTATAAGTAATGGTGATCTCTAGTATATGGCAGTTTGCTATCAGTGTTTCCTTTGTCCAGATAAAGGATAATTAAGTGCATGAACTCGCATAGCACAGTTTAAAAGTTTCAATACAGGAAATAGGAATATAATTTTAAAAAAAAGAAGAAAAAAAAAAGATTACAATTCAAACAGTATTGAAGCTGCAATGGTTATAGGAATGCCCATAAATAAACACAAAATGTTTTCCATTAGAATAATGGTGCCAACCAAATTACACGTTTGTGCAAAGAGTTGTGGTTTTACCTGCACTGGGTGTGGCATCTGGTTCAGAATCTGTTTGTTCAACGGAACGTGTGGCTTGAGGATTGGTTGTGATTGGGGTGGATGTCAAAGTTAAGGATGCAGATGCTTCCAAGGCTGCAAAAGAGCTTCCAGGTGAGGACTGGGACTCCAGGACCTCAGGCTGGGAGTCCTGGACATCAGAGTGGGAGTCCAGGACCTCAGAGTGGGAGTCCAGGACCTCAAACTGGGAATCCAGGACCTCAAACTGGGAATCCAGGACCTCTGATTGCTCAGTGACTGGTGGAGGCTCTGAACAAGCTGTTGCCACAATGGTAGGTGCAGTTGTGGCCTAAAATGAAGAAACAAGATGGACAATTATCAAAACTAAAAATCACATTGGATTCCTCGATTGCCAACCCAACCAACCCAAACCATTGACTTTTCATTGTAAAGGACCACTTCGCCAATTTTCAACCATATCTCGCTATCTATATGAAATTGGGATAGTGTGAAAAACATTTGCAGTTGTTGCCAATGCTCACTGTGTCTCTGGGACACAGTTGCAAAATCTGTTATTCTTCTGACATCAGTGTTGTAAATTTGATGTGTCAGTGATGTAGTTGGTGACAAGAAGAACTACAGGCAAGTTCAGCTTGGATTTCTGGTCTCTGCCTCTGGGGGCGTGCTCTAGATATCACTCAAAAAGAAAACTTCCTTGTTCTCTTCGACAAGCTACGTTTCCAGTAGTGAAAATGGCATCCAAAACTAGTGCAAAGGATGTTATGGACGAGGACACATTTTACAGTGTTTTGGACGACTTGGATATTCAACTGTATTTATTTGAACCATAGTATACGACCAAAGAAATGCAGCAGCGAGGTCGGGGCTGCTGCTGCATAGGATATGGCCGGCGGGGACCATCCAGAACTTCAGCTGCCGAGAGCAAACAGCGACTAGCGGTGCTGTTGCTCAAACTGCCCTCCGATACCAAAACTGAATCATTCTGCTGCAGTGAATTTCAGCATGGGCAGTTTTTGTTGGATGCTGTCACCAATGCCAAGCCCAAGATGGCCTGTGGGTAAGTTACTGTGCATGAAAAGTTTTACTCCTCACATGTACACACAACATCCATTGCACGTTGGTCTGTCTTGGGAGAGAGATCCCTCCTCTGTTGCTCTACCCGAGGTTTCGTATTTAGAGAGTTGTTCCTTATCCGATGCAAGGGTCTAAGGACAGGATGTTGTATTGCTGTAAAGCCCCCTGAGGCAAATTTGTAATAATGGGCTATAAAATAAAATTGACTCGTCTTTTCAAACACTTAGCAATGTTTTATTACATAAAAAAATGCAGTACTTTTATTTATTGGAGGGAAAATTTGACCTCAGCAAAAGGAATTAGTGCCAGCTGTTTTTAGATAGAGGGTGGGTTTCTTTTCCAAACACTTCACTGAACAGTGGCATGATGGTTAAACCACTATTCGCTGACCAAGCTAGTTAATTTTTATAATTTTATTCTATATAATACTATACTTTCTTTTTTGGTGGTGGGATATTGTATCTGTAGATCACATGTAATTATTTTTCTACATTATTTATTTAAATTGCTCCGATAATACATTTTCATGTAGAAAATGTGCCATATAAATAAAAGTTTGACTGTCACCATAGATTAAAATTTTGTGCGTATTCGTGTCTATCAGATGCACAGATCACAACCCCCGAGAAAGCTTAGCAGGAAAAGCAAAGAACAGGGATATTTATCTCAGCTGTTGATATACATTCTTCCGATAACATTACCATGTGCGTGTCCTCTTGGACAGATACAGGAGAGTCTTCATCTACAGCCGGCGGTTCTGCGGCACCCTTCAACTCCTCCTTCATGTCCGTGTCAACAGATGGAGGAGGAGAGCTTGGGAGGTCAGCCACATCTCCCACTTCATCTACTGTAACAAAGTCTCCGAAGTCAAAGGGGAACTCATCGACTTCCTCCTCTTCCTCCACCTAAGGGAATTGAGAGACAGAATCAAAAGGACCACTAAGCAATTTGTTAGGCCAAATAAGGATATTGACAAAATTGATATATATTTGTTCAGTGTCTTTTAAATAATGTACTGCCACAGTAGATCAAGACTGAAACTGTTTCTTAGTTTTAACATAAGCTAAAATAAGTTTAGTATATTCTACCGAGGGTCCAAAATTCTCTGACTTTATATTTTTTGAATTTGTCTTCACAACAGTTTTTTTAAAAGAGCCTTGAAATCACTTCTAACCAACCAACACTTCCCATATGGTCTGCCTGTATAAGCTGGGTCCAACCAATATTTTCCGTTGTCACAGAAGTCTAAAAGGTCCATTCTGAATATTGCTTCTATGTATGTATGTACATATCTATTTAAAGATCAGGGTTCAACAATAACAATTGCCCAGGGCAAGTAAAATGTCACACCGGGCTAGTAAATCTAGCAACTCACTCGCCTGATCGGGCAAGTACTTAAATAAAAAAAAAATTTTTTTTTTTAACTGTCGTCGTATCATAAATTGTTCTCGTTCACCGGCACACAGTATAGCCCCCTCCCCTTGCACGCATCGGAGAATATTGGCACACACCACTGGCCAATCAAGAATTGAGTAGGCTAGTCATGTGACGCGTGGCTGTCAAGACGTCATTCACGAGAAAATGGCGGCGGATAAAGACAACACTCATGAACTGAAGCACAAGAGAGTATTTCAATTATTCTAGAAACAGGAGTACAGTTGGGCTGCATTAGAGGATGTGGGCCAAACTCCAACTATGTATTGCACAGTACGCCCGTTTTTCCAAAGGCACGTTAAGTTTCCGAAACATCGCTGGAGTGCCATAACAAGACCCGACAGCATCTGGCTTGCATGGCAGCTAAGAGGGCTGCTGACAACCCCTCCTCCAGGGCCTTGCCGGCGCTTGTATAAAACAGGAACACTGAGGCAAGTCAGGTAATTGCCAAACTGATTACCACAGCGTATCACGTTAAAAAAAAAAAAAAAACGCACAGCCGGTTCAAATCCCCATGTTGCCTCCAGCTTAGTCGGGCGTCCGTACAGACACAATTGGCCCTGTCTGCGGGTGGGAAGCTGGATGTGGGTATGTATGTGTCCTGGTCGCGGCCCTAGTGCCTCCTCTGGTCGGTCGGTGAGCCTGTTCAGGGGGGAGGGGGAACTGGGGGGAATAGCGTGATCCTCCCACGCGCTACGTCCCCCTGGTGAAACTCCTCACTGTCAGGTGAAAAGTAGCGGCTGGTGACTCCACATGTGTCGGAGGAGGAGGCGTGTGGTAGTCTGCAGCCCTCCCCGGATCGGTAGAGGGGGTGGAGCAGAGACCGGGACGGCTTGGAAGACTGGGGTAATCGTCCGGATACAACTGGGGAGAAAAGAAAGGGGGTGGGGGTGCAGCTATTCACTGCGTACTCGTGTGATTGCTCTTCAACAGAAGAATGGGATTGCCTTAGGTACGCAGTACCACACCGACACAAGTATCTATCTAATGTTACACTATTCATCATCCTGTCAGTCAAACCTTGCACTCGCAGCTCATTTTCTATGGGTTTAGCATTTCACGTTTTCCAGAAAAATATTTGTTAATGGTCAAACTGATTATTTTACAAGTGGTGTTATGGATAGCTTATCATTTGACCACATCACAACCATGAAACGGTAACGGGCAATTAACAACACCATACATGACATGGTACCCACACAAATTATTAAAACACAGAAAAAGTTGATTTAGTATTTTGTCCACAGAAAATGAATTGTGAGTGTAAGGTTTATAAAGAGTGTGTGTGTGTGTGGGTTACATCTGGTCAACTTCTGTACTCTTCTATAAATGTTGTATGGCTATGATTTAACAACAAAGGTGGCTGAATGAATTTTGATTAATGTTATGTTATGAGTGAGACCGGGGAATATACATATATATTTTTTTTATTTTTTTTGGGGGGGTATATGTTGATAGATTGAAGAGTCCTCTCCTTGATGGAGTCATCAAAAGCATGAGCCGTTTCCAGAACCTGGAGACTGACCAGATTCTTCAGGCAGCTGCGAGTTTGCAGGACGCGGGGGAGTGGCCTACAGAGGAGGGAGACCTGGCCGGGTACGGACCAGACCATCCATCTCCGTGTCATCACAGACCACGCTACTGACATACTGGATGGGTGGGCTGTGACAGCGGTCAGGCAAACCACCAGGAGTGGCCAAGTGCAGAAGTGGTGATCAAAGCGCTGCCCCAGGTCCAACAAAACAAGGAATGGGCAGACTTTTTAACAGACCCTGATAGGCTGCAGCGCTTCCCCAACCTGCTGACAGTGGTTGAGCTGATCCTCCTGCTCCCACTATCCACCGCTGTCTGTGGGCGTGGCCTCGGTGCTATGAAAAGCATGAAAACGACTGGCGGCGCAACCTTTCAGTTGAAATACTGTGGAAACTGCTGTACATTAGCATTGAGGGGGCAGCGGGCGCCAATTTCGACGCGGCATGGCGCGTCTTGTACAAAGATGACCGTCAGTAGGGCAGACAGCACGGCGGCGTGAGTGAAGATGCATACGATTTCATAAGGTTTTTAGATGCGAAACATCTGCCACAGCCTCTTCTTTCACTCACTCACACACGGTGAAGCTCAATCACTCACAGTTAATCCACAGTGAGTCCATCTCTGGGGAGAAAGATGGATGGACAGACAGACGGAGGAAAGGGTCGTACCATTTTCAACATGCAAGAATGTTTGTTGCTATGCATCTAGGACACAGTGTCCTTGATATGTTTCATTTACTTAAATAAAGATTAAACATGACCATTAACTATAGTCTTTGTTGTTATTTGTTAACCACTAATAAATTAAACAATTTGTACAGGGGCAAATAAAAACTGACTTCGGGCAAGTGGAAAAAAAAATTGAACTCTCTCTCTATACATTTACACACACACACACACGCACACACACCATCTTCCTTGTCTTATGGAAACTAAGCCATGTCACACGAGTGCATGTTCTTGGTCGGTTAATGATAGGGTTTGTGTATACTTGCATGTATCATGAATGAGTGTTCTTGATGTGTGTGTGTCTTGTGACTTTGACTCATTGTATGCTATGACACGGGTGTTCATGGGATGCACTGTTGTCGGGTGCTGTGCCGAACTGTGTCTCCGTCCTTTACTATACCTGGACTTATTGATAGATACACATAAATTGTGCATACCGCATTGCTGTGATTGTTTCCTGTAGTATGCTGCCTGGAGAATTTTCAAGTCCCTTGGGGGTTTCTAAGCAAATCTCCTTCACATTCTGTTTCCAATTACATACCGTATCTTCTTTTTAATGTTGCACATGTGTAAATAAAGAATCAATCGGGTTATTTTAGTCAACGTAGTGCAGGTGCTCCTGTCATGAAGGACAGCAGGTTCATCAGCATGTCAGACCATGTGGCCAGAAGGGCTCACAGAAGAAGAGCTTTGTGCTCATTGCTGAAAGCTGTGTCTCTTTACGAAAAGTCCCTTTTCTTCTCAGCATGAGTAAAGCATGGAGGATCATCCATATACCTTACCGGCAAACACAACGGAAGAAACAATTAGGCTTAAAAACGTGTGTGTGTGTGTGTGTGTGGGGGGGGGGGTGAATATTGGTGTGGCCTTCTCAAGATGGAAAGCTCTGAATATGAACAAAGGATTAAAACAGAAGAACTTAAAACTGATAAATATTTGCACATGAACCCGGTGGGGTTACACCCAACGACATCTGGTGTCCGCTAACTCCAAAATGGTGATTGTGATTCCCAGAACAAACATGTAGCTTACTTCTGATGCTCAAGAGAGAGTTGGATGAAAAAAGCTATCTTCTGATTTTAGTTGCACTGGTGATGACCATTCAAACACATATAAGCAGTGATAGCAATGTAACTTAATACAACTCTGAAGGAGACAGCTGACTCTCACCTTTTTGTCCTTTGCATCAGTCGTACTCCGGCCATGTCCGTCTTTCCTGGAGCTCCGCTTGCTTCCCTCTGATCTCCCGGAAGACCTCGATCCCGCCGAACCCTCCCTGTGTGTTCGCCGTCTCTCCCTTCTCTCCCTCTCTCTCCTCTCCTCCTCCCTCCTCTCCCTGTCCCGTCTCACCCTTTCCTCCCTCTCTCTCCTCTCCCTCTCTCGCCTCTCCTTTTCCTTTCTCTCTCTCTCCCTTACCTCCTTCTCCTTCCTTGCTTCCCTCTCTTTTCTCTCCTGCTTTTTCTTTTCCTCCTCGTCTTTTTTTGCTAGTTCCTTTTTGCCTTCCTGTGCCTCTTTACCCTCCTCTTTTTCTTCACCAGTGTTTTCCTTTTTCAGCTCCTCTTTTTTCCCATCAGGGGTTGATGCTGTCTGATTTGGACGGCTAGTTGTTCTTATTCTGCATTCCTCACGCAGTGCGTCAACCATCTCTTGAGTAACCTGAATTGACAAAAAAAAAAAAAAAAAGTTGATAATTCTGTGTTGCACAGTCATATTGAAAGAAACACATCAAACTAAACTTAAGCTTAACCAGCACACCAACCTTGGGAAGGGTGGAATCGGCACATTTAGCAGCCGATGTCTCACCATCATCACAGGTCTTGGTCTCCTCTGGTTCAGGAGATTTGGCATTTTCTCCTTGGGCTGGAGGAACAGTTTTGTTGTTGGCAGGTTGCTTAACGGCGGTTTTAACAGCTGCCGTTTCTGCTTTACTCGCGTCGGTGTCAGCTTCTGGCTCATTGGCTTGAGCAGAGTCAGAAGCCTCTTCTGCAGCCTCATGTTGTTGGACCTCATTGTTTTCTTCGCTCTCATCTTCTCCAGCTTTGCCCTCACCAGTTTGTTCATCTTCTTCTGCTTTTTCACCATTATTCTCATCGCTTTCCTTCCCCTCTGATACAGATTCTCCTTCATCTTGAGGCTCCAAGTCCTCCTCGGCTGTAAGGGAAGTTTCCTGGCTATCTTTACCATTGGCAGGTGGAGCCTTCGGAAGACAAAAAGTGTCAATTAATGCCTTCGTACTAAACAGCCTATAATGCTTACTAAAGGTGATTCGGAACTCATGTCAGAAGTTCATAAATTATTTAAAGTAAATAGAGATGATTTGGCTCTCAGTCAATTTAACTAAACAAAATACAGAAAAGGTAGAACATCGACTCAGCTCATGAACTGCAACCACTGAATCAGATTTACAACCATCACATTTCATTACCTTGGGTGAGTCCACATAAGCAGCAATGACTTTGCCTTGTGTGGTGGGTTTGGGGTCAGCCTTGCGGGTGAAGGTTAGAGGGCTGTTCTGGACGATGCATGGAAACTTCTGGAAGCGCTTGTGAACAGCGAGGGCCAAGGCTGCCGTCTCCATCTCACAGATGATCTGAGACAGGAGAGGAGGTATAATGGAGTGTTGCTACAGTAAAAGAAAAATAATTCTGGACACATGAGAGAGAATTATTTTCTTCAGTCAGGAACACACTAGAAGACTTCTGGGAAAAGACTCAGCATTACTTTTGCAGATTACGGTCACAGAAAAACACACAGGTTACGAGTGCAGTCACAGAAGCGCACACACCTGCCGATGAGCTCAGACTTGCCCGGAGTAAAGTTATAAGAAAATCAAACATGTTTGATATTGAGACAACTGACTGACAGAAGGCTCGATCGGGAGTCAACTAATCTGAATCTTAAACAACAAGATAATGTTTGCCGATTGTCCATGGTGACCTGATACATTTTGTGACCGGTGCAGACTTCCCCCCCCCCCCCCCCATCTCACTGGATTTTGCTTCCTGAACACTTTTGGGAATATTTTATGGAATTTGGGCTGCTGATCATGAAAATCACCTTAAAAATGTCCTATCACATACTGTTTTCTAGATTTAACCTATTTTTGTGATTTCTTGTCATATTTTAAGTCTACTAGTACACTGCCCACAAAGCTGTTTTGGTCAGTCCAAGCATGCCTGCGCATGCACTCAGTGATACAGCAAATCTGAAATTTTTTTGTGTTCAGCTCGACATTTTCTGTCATAATCGCTCATTTTTTTCAGGAAGTAAAACGTTTGAAAAAAATGTGTTGTCCAGTGAATTAGTCTTCACAGCCAAATCGGGGTTATAATCAACCTTTAAAATGTCTAGTGTTCACAACTTTATTCATTCTAAACACACACACACACACACACACACACACAACTCACCGTGTTGTTATTGAGCACCAGGGTGTTTTTCACCGTCCCAAAGCGTTTAACCAGTTTCTGAACCTCGGTGGGACCACTGGGGGTGTCTGGCACATTGCTTATAACCAACAAGCTGCTCCAACCAGCCGCAGCCGAGGCCTCCTGCAGGTTACAATAAATCACGATTTAAACCAGTAAGTCCGTTAGTTTACTGTAGTTTTCACAAGTCAGTAAAACAGGCAGTGTTTCCCCAACCATAACCATGAATGGGCAGGCCACCAGTAATGGCCCCAACAGTCCTAATTTCCCAGACATATAGTGGCTGAAAGAAAATCTCTCCCCTCGACTTCATGGACTTTTTTTTTTTACTATGTAACTGGTTGGTTATAGATTCACTTTTTCTAATGAAGTAAGATGGATATGTAACAAGATGGAGACAAAGTGGATCGAGAAGCAGCCAGCATGGCAAACTTTAACAGTCATATAAAAACTACGTGAAAGAGTCATGGGCAAAACTGTATTTACCATTTCATTACTTATTCAGATTTCAATTTGAAGCAATGCTTAACTTTATGAATAAGTCTATGTAAAACCTTTTCATATATTGACCAGACAGTATTAACAAGTCACATCAGTCTTCTCATTAAGATTTGAAGGTGAAAGAGTGTCTTCGATTTCACTGTCTGAGCACAGTGTTTAACAGGGACGATCTACTTATTATTAATAACACAATCTATTTATTATTAATAACACTGTGCTCAGCAAAACAACAATACTGGTATGACATGCAGGCAAGAAATCTCAGTTTTTTGTATTTCAAAGAAAAAGAAATCGTCACGGTTAAATCACATAGAATGTTCATTTACATAGCAGAGGTTAAATCTGAAAAGGGTATGAATTTTTTTGGTGAGCTTAAATCATCAATGGGTCAAATAATATTTTTTAAGATTGAATACACTAAGTCACTTCATCGCTCAAAAACAATTTGGGCAATAAACGGCAAGTTACTCACTAATGGATCCAGTGGTCTGTTCAGAAGGTTGTAGAGCGCCACCTGAGTAACAGAGTTACATTATTCAAGGTTAACAAGAGGGAATTATGAATGAATAAATTAACAAAAAACAAACAGAAGGCAACTGGAACCAAGAGAGGGGTGGGGAAGCGACATGGAGCAAGACAGAGCTCGACTGGTTGAGATTGAAAGATGCATCATTAGTCCCAGGAAATAGGCTGTACTCAGCAGCATAAAAAGAGTGGGAACAAGAGAAGAAGGGAGGAGAGCAGAAATAAGGAGGAGGATGAATGGTTTAAAAATCTTACTGGTGTTCTGAGGCTGATGGGACTTTTAAGGCTGGTAATCTTCAGCTCTGAGTCACCAATCTTCGCTGGGATAAAGGAGTGGACCTTAACCATCTCTTTAGCCATCTCCGCGGTGGGCAGTGACACCAGAGCCTGATGGGCAAATGGTTAACTTTTCATCATATCTTAGTCAAATGAATACTCTTTCATAGCATTTTATTGTTTGCCGTTTTTGCTTGTAAACCTCCACAATAGTCAATGAAAACCTTTATCCCCGTTGTCAGTAGGGTTGGGCATCGAGTACCGATTCCAATGGAATCATTAAGACATTTTGATTTTGCTCATCGGTTCCTAAACCAATTTCACTTGCGTTGGTTTAAGTTTCAGTACCAGGACCAGGCTATCCTTCTGCACCTCTAGTCATTCAAGTTGAATGCATGCACGTCTTCCTGTCTCCTAAGCTCAATAAAGAGATCAATAAGATCAGTGAGCACAGGAGTCTGAGTAGAGCTGTGTGTCATCATGGACCACAGCAAGCACTCAAAAGTGTGGCTTCATTTCGTTTGAAAAAATGACGGTCGGCACAGTGCAACACCTGTGCCAGGAAGGACGCACTACTAATGTGACGAAACACCTTCGCCAGAATGGTATACAAATCAACTAGTGTGTGTTTGACATGTTGCGCCAGCCTCCCTCTCCCTCACATGCCTCGTCCTCCTCAGTCAACCCTCAGCTAACAGCCAGCACCTTGTCACCACAGGGTAACTGAAAATTACATGGGTACATGTTGGTATGGCCAGCAGCCATGCTAACATGTACCATAGCTCCGCCAAATGATGGAAGCTAAGCAGGTGTGGGCTTGGCCAGTACTTGGATGGGTGACCGCAGGGAAAACTGAGTTGCTGCTGGAATTGGTGTTGGTGAGCCAGTAGGGGGCAGTCTTCCATATGGTCCTGAAAAAGAAAAACCCCAATGCCCCAGTGTGGTGACGAGGACACTGTGTAGGAGATGCTGTCCTTCAGATGAGACGTTAAACAAAAGCAACTGTATGAAATTAATTTAGATTCCATAAACTGCATGAAGTCAGTTGTGAATATGAATGACTTGTGTAAAGGTTTTTAAAAATATTTTTTTCTGTGAAATAAGCATGTGACCTGTTTTGACCCTGCCCCTCAAAGAATCGGAATTGAGAATCGTTAAGAACCAGAATCAACAAGCAGAATCAGAATTGTTAAAATTCAAACGATACCCAACCCTAGTGTTCAGTATTGATATTACAAGGAGGAATAAACAGGTTGATATCTATCTGAGCCTTTTCACCTTTCCGATTTCCTCTGCAATGATAATGCCAGATGGAGTTCCAAATGGCTGGGCCAACTTGATGATGTCACTTTCTGACCAGCCACTCTCAGGAAATGCCGCGATCAACACCACCCCCTTCTGCAGGAAGCATAATATTCAGACTTAGGAACATGCTTTACATTCAAGTGACCATCATTCAGCATGCTTAATGAGTGGTGAGGCATACTTGTTAAATTGGACCCGCCCCAAAAAAACAAACAAAACAACGAAATTTACGATTTTTGCCCAAAACTGCATAAAAATTCAGCCCAACAGCCAAGAATACGATAATACATTTTGGCTTAAACCTGCCTTAAGTGATTTCTGAGTGCTAGATGTCAGGCGGTAGTGATCAACATTCCAAAAAGGACACAGATAAGCCACTTCCCACCCATTTCCGTCTCTTCCAAGAACTTTGCCTGCTCACGGAGGCAAACAATAACAAATGCAAGTCTTAACATTCATCCGTGTTTAAAGCCCCGGTTTGCTACGCAAACTGTTGAATGCATCCTCGGGTCTCTTGGGCTTGGTAGATGTTTGAATCTGAGATACTGGTGAAGACCAGTATCTCTCTTTGTTTGACTCTTGGCCATTTTGCGCTAACGTTAGCATTCGGAACTTCAGTTATGAGCAGACTGCCCATTTTTTAGGTGGGGGTTCTGGTGAGAAGGAGGGACTCAACCAGAGCCGGAAATGAGCTAGCCAAACCAACAAAACCAAATGAACTGACAAGGAAAACTGTAGACAGGGATGTTGATGATCAGTGGGAATGGCCGTAATAGCAATCCTTTCACAAAACAGAATCATTTGATTCACTGTTGTCAAAAATATTGCTTAATGCAGCTTTAAATGGCCCCTTACTCACGGGCCTTTCTTTAATCCACACAAGCTTCTTTTCACATTTAACATTCTATATACTAGTTGTTAAGACTGAACAGTGACATATGAGACATGTGTGTACCTCATCGCCAGTCTTCTTGTCAGCTTCATTTCCTGTAGAGGAAATAAAAATACATCAGAACAGCAGAAGAGTAACTCCAGGCTTGAAAGTGATCAGTGGATAATCCTCAACAAGTCTCTTCTCACCTCTTGGCATTGCAAGGACCAGGATACATATAAATACTTTTCCTTAATGATGGTACTGTACAGAAATTACATGCCATTTCATTACCGTGCTTGCTTAAGCAAAACCAGTCTGAAAGAAAATTACTTCTTCATATGTTCTTTTTGTGCAATTTTGACATTTAAAAAGTCTTACATAGTGCCAATCAACTTTTCAAATGTAAAGCATTTAAGCTTGTTTGTGATTCTAATTAAAATTTTGGTATTTCGAATACATTTGAAATATTTCACTTTTGTTGCGAAACGTCCCAATTAAAATAAATGGCAGAATGCACAAAGAGGGCTGGTTATAGCACAGCCCACTTTAGACTCCTCAGAGAACTGTGTTCAACTTACAATTCAGCAGACACAAACACAAATTCCCAAAGAAACATTCAGCGTGTTCTGGTTCTTTTTCTCTATTCACTTTTAAATATTTCCTTTATCATTTTCTTACCTTGTTTTCTACCATCAGCAGCAGACTTGCTCTTTTGTGGGCTAGGTTTGCTGTGGGGGAGAGAAATATGATCTCATTTTAATACAGCTTGTACAGATTAAAATGGGAGGTTAAGGGCAAAATCAAAACTCAAAAAAAGAAAAAAAGAGAACAGATTAAAGTGAAAATGACATACCCTTTGTTGGTGTCTGCCAATGATTTTTCTCCTTCTGGTTTCTTTAAAGAGAAAAGACAGAATGAAGCAAAATATACTGTGGGCTTCATAACAACCACAGAGTTTGGATTTCATAGCAACAACTGACGCAGTTGCCTGCCTTTCTGCAAAAAATGGTCAAATGATACGACTCACAGGTGGTTATCCACCCTACAAACAAGGAAAAAAAAAAACTTGAGAACCACCGCAGCTTTGTTTTTTTTTTGCAGTTCTTCCCCACTATAAATAATCCCACATCACCCCAACCCTTCCCCGACCGTACCGTAATTATTGAGGCGGTGATTTGCTGATCTTTAATAAAGAGGTCTGTGCATTGAGCGAGAGCCTGGGCGTCCTCAGCCTTCATCATACATAGTGACGCCTGAACCACAGGGAGGAATGGAAAGGAAAATGAACGGATGGACAGACACAAAAAGGCAGAGACACATCAATGACCATCTAATACATACTGACATGCTAACAGCAGCAAGCAATCAATTTCTCAACTGGATACACCCATTTTATTTTCTGAAACCCCCCACCCCCACCAAAAAACAAAAACCTGATAAAAGTCACAAACGTAGTAGTTTTCAGCTTGGCTGCAGCAAATGGTTTTTCTTTACTACTTTCTCAAGTAATTGAGAAATACTTTTAGCAGAATTCTACTGGAATCCTAATTTCAGTATGGCACTCCTTAAATTCCCCTAGTTGTAAACTGTCTTTATGGATGTTCAATAATCCAGGTAAGAAAATCACAGAACGTTTAATCAGCTCATCTGCACACAACATTTATTGAGAGAAACTTCATCACTCATTTAAGTAACCTCTTCAGTCTCAACTGACTGCAGGTGTCCCCACCCTTATAAACAATACAGTGGCCTAATCACCGAAACCAACAATCAGTTTCATATGCAAATTGCTGTGACCATTAGGGCCCAGACACACCAAACCGACTAGCGGCAACGAAGGCCAATGGTTGCGTCGCCTCATGTCGCCTGCCGGCAGGGCCAAACCATAGCACTTGAACACACTGCAAAGACTACAGCCGATGGCCCTGATTCGCTAGCTTAGCACTGATTTGCTAAGCCGGACAGCCAATCAGGGATCTCTCTCACTGATGGGCTCTGCCCATTCAACATGCTGAATCGGCCAAAAAGCTGCCGACAGGGGTCCAACTAGTGCAGACAGTGCAGGACACACTGCAAAAACTAGGGTCAAAGACACTCACCAACAACCGACCATCGGCCTGGTGTGTCAGGGCCCTTAACTAGAGTTTCAATGGCCATGTGTACCATTTACAGAGGCTTGGGGAATGGCTGCAATCACATCATTGTACGATGGCAACAACTCCCTAAAAAAAAAAAACTTTTTAACAGGGAGAAAAAATAGGAAGAAACCTCAGGGAGAGGAACAGAGGAGGGATCTCTCTCCAAAGACAGACAATGTACAATGGATGTTGTGTTTACACAATTTACAGAATACAACACTAAAAGAAGATAACAGAATACATCTGTCACCATCTTGCAATGCTGTAATTGCAACCATTTTCAAATTCTCTGTGAATACTACACATGGCCATTGAAACTCCAGTTAATGGTCACGCCGATTTGCATATGAAACCGATCGTTGTTTTCAGTTGTTATGCCACTGTATTGTTTGTGAGGGTGTGGATACCAGTTGAGACAGAAAAGGTCACTTAGATGAGTGATGAAACGTTTCTCTCTCAAACATTGTGTCCAGATGAACTGATTCAACTTTCTGTGACTAGACCTAAAAATGTTTAGGATTGATACATTTTTGAAATTGCATAAGAACAAAACTATTTTTAAGAAATGATGCAGTCAAGTAATACTTAACCCCACTTTTTTTCTCTGTGACAAACATGTTAAAATCCACTAAGTCAAAGAATCTAGATTCTATTAGTTAAGCATTAAGTTAGGTTTCACAAATACCTTCTGTTCTGCAACTTTGTCCTTTTCGCCCTCCTCCTCAGAGCCTGGAGTAAGGACCAAATTGTCGAATTTCCCAAAGGCTCCAACCATATCGCTCACTTCCTGTTCAGAGGCGTTCTTGGGGATACCCGTCAGAGACACTTGACAAGAGGCTGCAACAGGGGCCTGGGAGACTGGAGTTGCTGCCTTTTTCTTTTTCTTGGATGGCTGCACTTTTGGCGTCTGGAACTAAGAGCAGAGATTTATTCTTGTTAGAGAAAACAACAACAACAAAAAGGTTGCGTCACCTATTACAGGTGCATCGATGCCATGTTAAGATGACCAAGCACAAGTGCTTACTGATGAATACTAATCTGTACATTTTGATAACACATCTGGCTAGGCAATGGAAAATGGGGTGATTATATATATATATATATATATATATATAAATAAAAACCTGCCATATATCAAATGCAATACTAAAGTTTCGGCAATGAAATTAAATCCGGGATCATGATGAGTTATTGCAACTGCAAAGAGGCAAGTAACTCACATAACACCAATTGTTGTTCAAATTTGACATACACAGGGTATAAATATATTCAAGAAAATATTTTCAAATTAGACATTGAAGTAATTTAATTCAAGTAATTAAAACCAGCCACTGAGGATGCACAAGCCAGTGCCGGACCTAGCCCAGATAAATAGGGAGTTAATTCAGGAAGGGCATCCGGTGTAAAACCTTTGCCAAATTAAATATACGGCTCATAAATCAGATTTCCATACCAGCTCGGTCGAGGCTCGGGTTATCAACAGGTCAGCAGGGAGCCGGCGGAAACTATGCTACTCTTTGGCAAAGGAGAAGGAGAGGGGGAAGGCATGTGCAGAGGGAGCGGGAGAGGAGGATGGGTAGGAGTGTGGAGTGAGAGTCTGAACTTTGAATGTTGGCACTATGACTGATAAAGGGAGATAACTGGCTGATATGATGGAGAGAAGGAAGGTAGATATACTGTGTGTGCAAGGGGAGTAAGGCCAGGAGAATCAGAGGTGGGTTCAAACTCTTCTACCATGGTGCAAATAGGAAGAGAAATGGGGTAGGGCAATTCTGAAGGAAGAGCATGTCAAGAATGTGTTAGAGGTAAAGAGAATGTCAGACAGAGTGATGAGTATGAAGCTAGAAATCACACATGTGATGATGAATGTTATCAGCGCATATGCGCCACAAGTTGGGTGTGAGATGGAGGAGAAAGACGAATTTGAAGTGAGTTAGATGAAGTGATGGAGAGTGTACCCAAGGAGGACAGAGTGGTGATTGAGTGGACTTCAGTGGGCATGTTGGTGAAGGGAACAGAGGTGATGAGGTGATGGGTAGGTATGGTGTCAAAGAGAGGAATGTGGAAGGACAGATGTTGGTGGATTTTGTGAAAAGGATGGGAATGGCTGTGGTGAATACGTATTTCAAGAAGAGGGAGGAACACGGTGACATATTAAGAGTGGAGGAAAGCGCACACGAGGACTATATCTTATGCAGGAGGCGCGATCTGAAAGGGATTGGAGACTGCAAGGTGGTGACAGGGGAGAACTAGCTAGGCAGCATCGGATGGTGGTCTGTAGGATGACTTTGGAGATCAAGAAGAGGAAGAGAGTAAAAGCAGAGCCAAGGATCAAATGGTGGAAGTTTAAGAAGAAAGACTGTTGTGTGGAGTTCAGGGGGGCATTAACACAGGCACTGGGTGGCTGGGCAACTACTGCAGAAATAGTGAAGGAGACAGCTGGGAATGTACTTGGTGTGTCATCTGGGCAGAGGAAGGAAGACGAGAAAACTTGGCTGTGGAATGAGAAGTAGAGCAAAGTATATAGAGGGAGAGGTTGGCAAAGAAGAAGTGGGATAGTCAGAGAGATGAAGGAAGTAGACAGCAGTACAAGGAGATGTGGCGTAAAGCAAAGAGAGAGGTGGCGAAGGCATATGGTGAGTTGTATGAGAGGTTGGACACTAAGGAAGGAGAAAAGGACTTGTACCGATTGGCTAAACAGAGGGACCGAGCAGGGAAGGATGTGCAGCAGGTTAGGGCGATGAAGGATAGAGATGGAGATGTGCTGACATGAGAATAAAGCGTGTTGAGAAGGTGGAAGGAGTACTTTGAAGGGCTGATGAATGAAGAAAATGAGAGAGAGAGAAGGTTGGATGATGCGGAGATAGTGAATCAGGAAGTGCATGGATTAGCGAGGAGGAAGTGAGGGCAGCTATGAAACTGGATGATGAGTGAGGTGGTTGGTCCAGAAGACATACCTGTGGAGGCATGGAGATGTTTAGGAGAGATGGCAGTGGAGTTTTTAACTAGATTGTTTAACACAGTCTTGGAAAGTGAGAGGATGACGAAGGAGTGGAGAAGTGTACCGATTTTCAAAGATAAGGGTGATGTGGCAGTAACTACAGAAGTATAAAATTGATCAGCCACAGCATGAAGACATGGGAAAGAGTAATAGAAGCTAGGTTAAGAGGAGAGATGATGATTAGCGAGCAGCAGTATGGTTTCATGCCACAAAAGAGCACCACAGATGCGATGTTTGCTTTGAAAATGGTGAAGTATAGAGAAGGTCCGAAGGAGTTACATTGTGTCTTTGTGGATTTAGACGGCTGCTGAGAGGAGGTGTGGTATGTATGAGGAAGTTGGGAGTGGCAGAGAAGTATGTAGGAGTGGTGCAGGATATGTATGAGGAGAGTGTGACAGTGGTGAGGTGTGCAGTAGGGATGACAGATGGGTTTCAAAGTGGAGGCGGGATTACATCAGGGATCGGGGCTCTGAGCCCTTTCTTGTTTGCAATGGTGATAGACAAGTTGACAGATGACATGGGGCAGGAGTCTCCATGGACTACAATGTTTGCGGATGACATTGTGATCTGTAGTGAGAGTAGGGCGCTGGTTGAGGTGAGCCTGGAGAGGTGGAGGTACGCACCACCAAAGAGGAGGGTGAAAGAGCAGGTTGACAGATGTGGTGAGGGAGAACATGCAGATATTTGGTGTGACAGAGGAAGATGCAGAGGACAGGAAGAGATGGAAACAGATGATCCGCTATGGTGACCCCCAAAGAAGGTACTACTACTACTATTACCGCTTTTGGCTTTCAGATATGCTACTGTGATGGTAAAAGATCATAAACACCAGACTAAGACTGTTCAAGTGTTTAACGAGATCATACAAGCTTGCTTTAATCCAAATGTCAAACTAATCTTAAGTAAATGTCTTGATGCATGCTCAGTAATCCAGGTAAGAAAATCCAAGAAGGTTGAATCAGTTCATCTGGATACGTTTACTGACGGATATGTGAATGTGTGATGTAATGCAACATATCTGTCAATAAATATATCCAGATGAAGACTCACCCTTCTTTAATCTTAAGTAAACGTTTGAAATCCAACAAAAAAGTTCTGATGCACCAAACTACATCAGAAAAAAAAAACCCCACCATGTTCCGCCTACTACAACACAATGTGTTTTTTTAAGCGATATTTTACTGTGATGTCTAAAAATACCTAAATGTGGAATGATGACTTTTTCAGAGAGATAGCGCCCTGAAAATTGAACCAGTTCTATGTGGCATGTTACTTTAATACAAGTAAAGACACAAGGACCCACCGTGGCAGGCTCAGTGGTTGCAGCAGTCTTGGTTGCCTTAGTAGAAGAACTAGACCCTGTCTTAGTGGGAGTCTTGTTTGAGGATTGTGGTGGTTCAGCTTTGGGGCACTGCTCGGGCTTGGTAGCTGAGGAGGATGAATTGCTGTTAGAGCCAACAGGGCTTTTGGATGAATCATCATGGGAACGCTTTAGGCCGCTACGAGAGCTGCTTGTGGAAACACCTGAGAGGTAAAGAAAAGCAAGGAAGAAATGTAAAAGAGAAATGTGAGGGGTAAAGCGGACCAAAATGACAGGAAGAAAAAAGTGACCAGAGGAGAGTGACAAAACCAGTTTATTTAAAAGACTTTTGTTGATGAAAATACATCCATTTTTGTGCATTTATTGAAATGCAATATTTCTTTTGTTGCAGTTTTCAGAGTTTACAAACAAAACAAAAATTAATAATTTCACTGCCCAATAAACCTTTTGAATCTTGAAAAACAAAAAAGATAAAAAACAGCCAATTACAGATTCAAAAATTACAGTTTGATCTCATCTCAAAATTTTAACATATTATCAAGATTTAATTTATGATCCCAAACGGTTCATGCACATTCAAAAATAACAAATTAATGAGGCAATGAAAGAACCAAGAGGGAGATAAGGCACCAACTGACCTGATGATTCCTTGGCTTTCCTCTCTGGCTGATGGCTGCTCGAGGAAGAAGATCCCCTATGGGAGCGGCTAGGACTATGTACATCGGAGGGGCACGGCTCCGAACGATGGGTGTGGTCTTAAGAAAAGAAATGGACAGAACCAGAAACTAGTTGCGTCTCAGTCTTATATGTTTCTCTTAATAACACCTGACAATTAGAAACAGTTTTTTGTTAATGCATTTAAAACAAACTTTCCAACAGATTTTGTGAGCATGAACAACTTTGTCCCACAGCTGGTACGACAGACTCAATACAAGGTCCAACACTTGAGATGTCACCTGTTGGAAATTGTTATCTTGATGAACATCTTGACGACACATGCAGGGGCAATGACATAAGAAATCTACACACTCTGTTCTGGTATTTAGGAAATATTAGCTTGTCAATATATTGTTAAGGATTACACGGATACTGTACATGTCTATTCTCCAGCATATATACCTCCATGGTGATGATGGCGAAGGCGATGGTGAGGAGGGTAAGGACTCTCATGCGGTCTGTGAGGGTGGGGGCCCAACCTGCGTTTTGAGGGAGGAGGGCTGGGAGACCAAGAGAGGGAGCGGGAGATCGAGTGTGATGGAGAGCGTCCCTTAGCGGGCCAAGGAGTGCGGCTGTCATCTGGGGTATTTCTCCTAAAGTAATATTGAAGATGGGTACATGAAAGGTGGGATTTGGAGGGAATCAAAGATCAGATTTCACCCGATAAACAACACTGTATAAACAATAAATAACACACCCCAAAGAAACCACTTTACGGAAATAGAAGTCAAAAGAAGTCAAACTGACCTTTTGAGATTGGGCTTCCAGTCAGGATACCTTTAAACATACAGGCGCATACACACACACACACACACACACACACAAATAGACAAACCTGTTAGCATAACATCCATCAACATGCTGAGAAGGTCATTAAAATGTCTCCAAATGCTAATGTAGATTTCAAATGCTAAAATTCTGAGCGGTATTCAGACAAATTAGGTAGCCAAAGAACGCTTCTCTCGCGACTCATTTTTGTGGAACTAATGTTCAGAGAAATGCATCAATAACTAGAGATGCACCCATCGATCGACCCAGTAACTGGAATTGGCCTATTTTCAGCATGATCAGCCATGACCGGTAAAAGGCCGGTCAGTCTCGGATACATCCAATTCTGTGCTGGTCAAATGTACACACATGCGCTGCATGATAGCTTACATCACGCATGCAGCGGCACAGACAGTAACATAAAACATAGCATCGAAAACTGTTGTTTACTTTGGGAAAGTTAAACATGTTAGATAAAGTGGGATATATACTGCAATTAATTTTCAGTTGGATTTTAACCCAGCTGCTGAGGATGCACAAGCCAGTGCATTCTTAGTGCCGGTCCCAAGCCCACATAAATGGGGAGTGGTTGCGTCAGGAAAGGCATCCGGCATAAAATCTTTGCCAGATCAAATATGCGGATCATAAATTAGATTTCCATATCGAATCGGTTGAGGCCCAGGTTACTAACGACTGCCACCGATACTGTTGGCCAGCAGGGTGCCGGTGGAAACTATGCTACGTTGGGCGAAGAAGGGTGGGGGGGTGGGGGTGTCCAGAGGGAGCGGGAGAGGAGAAAGGGTAGGAGTGTGGAGGTGAGAGTTGGAAGTTTGAATGAATGAAAGTCAGCAGGAGCAAGACGGAATACATAAGTGTGAATGAGAGGGAGGACAGTGGAACGGTGAGGATGCAATGAGTAGAGGTGACGAAGGTGGATGAGTTTAAATACTTCGGGTCAACTGTTCAAAGTAACGGGGAGTGCGGAAGAGAGGTGAAGAAGAGTGCAGGCAGGGTGGAGAAGAATGGTACCAGCAAGAGTGAAAGGGAAGGTTTACAAGATGGTAGTGAGACCAGCTATGTTGTATGGTTTGGAGATGGTAGCACTGATGACAAGACAGGAGGTGGAGCTGGAGGGGATAGAGCTGAAGATGCTAAGATTTTCGTTGGGAGTGATGGAGGAGGACAGGATTAGGAACGAGTATATTAGAGGGACAGCTCAGGTTGGACAGTTTGGAGACAAAGAAAGAGAGGCAAGATTGAGATGGTTTGGACATGTGTGGAGGAGAGATGCTGGGTATATTGGGAGAAGGATGCTGAATATGGAGCTGCCAGGGAAGAGGAAAAGAGGAACGCCAAAGAGGAGCTTTATGGATATGGTGAGGGAAGACATGCCGGTTGTCGGCATGACAGCGGAAGATGCAGAGGACAGGAAGAGATGGAAACGGATGATCCACTGTGGTGATCCCTAACAGGAGCAGCCAAAAGTAGTAGTAAATTTTCAGTCGGATTTTATTTGTACAAAAAAAGCTTTGCCCAGCACCCTGGAGCACTTTGAGATTTGTTTGAGTGCGACTGAGAGAATATCCTGTGACCTGGTGCAGTTTTGGAGAAAATGTAAAAGTTATTTATTATTCAATGTTTAATTATGGACATAAAATTGAAATTTCCATCAAATTAATGTATGCTGATAGTTGGGGGGGGGCAACTTGCCAAAGTTGGACTCGTCAGGTCAGACAAAATCGGAATGGGCCAAGAAAATTGCAATTGGTGCATTTCTATAAATAACTGTTGGTGTTTAATTAGAAAAAAACTAAGATTGCTGTTTGAAAGCAGACTTGCTTCACCACAGAAAATGCCAATAAAAGTCTTATTTCCAATTTCCTCTACTCTCACCACTGCGCTGATGGAATTTAGAGGGCTCAGTCGATGAAAACATACATGCATTTATATGAAATGCTTAAAGCCAGTTTCTCTCAAGGAAAAGTAATGCTTTCTGAGATGCAACTCAGCGAGGGGCTAGTGTGCTTGAAAAGTTTCCTCACTTGTTGCGAAGGTCTCTGCAGGCAGCAGTGTGGCTGACAGTGTTAACATGCTCAATCCAATCCTGAAGGTGAAAGGAAAAGGGAGAGGGAAGGACAACAATGAAACAAATAGAAACTATTCAAATCCTATTTGTTTCACATCATGTGTATGAAGAGAAACAAGCAACTTCTAAAGGTGGCATTGTGACATGACTCTACACAGCAGCTATTAGAATGAATATGTCCAAAGGTTTTTTTTTTGTGCGCTGGTGTCATTATTTTAACACTGTTAAGAAAAAGAAAGGGCCGAAAGAAGTTATTTAACAATTCATATTTCTTATTTCCAGGTAAAATACACAATACACTGCAGCAAAGTGTTGGCTTGCTGTCTGAACTCTGTATAGAATAAAAAGGTGACACTTCACACCTGACTGTCTGGATGTCACAAACAACTGTTTTCTCACAACTAAATGGGAGCATGAGCGTTCCCCAAATTCATATTACGGAACAGGTTACAAGAGGTTTAATGCTGCATTCACATGGAACCCAGGAGACGGTAAACGGTAGCTGGCAAAATGGAACGGGAAAACCCGCAAACTACGCAACGGCAAAAAAACTGCATGGGTTGCTATGGTGGGCGGCAGGATGGCGCAGTGGTTAGCACGGTCGCCTCACAGCAAGAAGGTCTTGGGTCCGAGCTCCGGTGTAGTCCAACCTTGGGGGTCGTCCCGGGTCGTCCTCTTATGTGGAGTTTGCATGTTCTCCCCGTGCCTGTGTGGGTTTCCTCCGGGGGCTCCGGTTTCCTCCCACAGTCGAAAGACATGTAGGTCAGGTGAATCAGCCGTACTAAATCGTCCCTAGGTATGAATGTGTGTGTGTGTGTGTGGGCCCTGTGTGATGGCCTGGCGGCCTGTGTCTCCCCGCCTGCTGCCCAACGACTGCTGGGACAGGCTCCAGCATTCCCGCGACCCTGAGAGCAGGATAAGCGGTTTGGATGATGGATGGATGGGTTGCTATGGTGATGTAGTTTCCAGAAAAAAAAATAAACAGTTAAATTGTACAAACGTGTTTTGTGCTTGCTTTATTTGATTATATACAGCAATTCTGTAAATTCTTATAAATATAAAAGCACGCTGTCCAAATCCACCAGTTTTTCCTTTTTTGTGATGTGCTGCGTAACATCTGGTTGCAAATTCCATCGCGGAGATTGGCAAAAAAAAAAAATCAAATATTTTAACTGTGAACGGCAGTGCCGTCTGCCGTTGTCATAATTTGCCGGTTGATTTTACCGTCCTGCTCTCATCCACAATAATGATTTCTGGTTTGCCATCTACCAGATTCCGGGTGAATGCAGCATTAGTTTTGTTGTTGACAACATCGATTTTATTCTCAAATAGAAAAACAGATCAACTCCTTGGTAGTTTTTGCCCAGCAACCTGGAATGTTGCTGGGCAAAAACCAACCACGTGTTCCATGTTCCGATTTCAACGTCACTTTGTCCATCTTTGTCATTTGCTGTCTGAGCATCTGGAGCAGGAAAGAAAAAAAAAAGAAGAAGAAAAAAGTGGCGCGTCTTTTTCTTCTTAAATACTTAAAAGAGTAATCCGGAAAAATATTTTTTAAAGCGTCTGGATTTTTCTTCTTTTAATTCCCAAATTTGCAGTTTCTAACTATTTCGGACCAGTCTCCCTTAGTCATGACAAGAGATGCACAAAATATCCACTGTCCCGGGCGCTTAAGAGAAACTTTCTGGAGGCATGAACAGAATGTCAGACAAAACAAAAAATACAATATATGATCTTCTGGTCAAATTGACCATTGGTGCCTTGGCTGGAGAGAATTACTTTCAGAGGTAAATGCAGGTCACAAAAGACCATCTGCAAAAAAAACCCAACAAACAAACAAACAAACAAAAAAACCCCCAAAAAACATTCTTTGATCAACAAGCCTACAATAGCACTGAAAACCTAAGGGCTTGATGCCGATGACCCGCTAACATTTGTAAGGGCTTTTATTTTCTTATCCACCCACAGAAAAAAACAAAAACAATTTTTTTAAATGGCATCATGCTAAATTAGTCATATATTTGTTACCATTTTCAGAAAGTGGGCTAAAAGTAACGGTTATAGTTTAGCTTTGATATCCTGCTTTCTGAAGATATTTTGGTTTGATAAACGCACACAATTAGCAAATTTCTTAATACTGGCAAAAAAAATTACAGTGAAATTATAATGAAACAATGCACGGCCAAATGTTTTTCAGATTCAATTCATGGTCCAAGTGCGTCAAACCAATATTTGTGCCCCCCCCCACCCCCCAAAAAAAAACCACACTAAAATTTTCAAGATAACCAATGAGTTTAAATCTGCAGTCATTACTTCAGAACCAGAAAAGTCCTCTAGATGCTTTAACGCTCATCTTCCCCATATTTCTTTGGAGCAAGGATCAGGATTTTTTTTTTTTAGACTGAGCACTTAATGTCCTCTCAATTACATTTTGAACATTTGTTTAACCCAACCCATGATGAATTCTCAACAATAGCCTCACTGCAACTGGACATGCCCTTCACTCAACTCAATGTCAATATGCAGCTAACATAAAGCTAATCCATTTTTATTCATGTAAAGAGAAACAGATTCCTGCATAAAGCAGATAATTAGCAATGACTAAAATTTAATTGCTTTACCCTTTATCATAAAAACACTCCAACAGTGGTACTGATCCAGTGACCAAAATTTAATTCTGCTTGTTTCCTCATTCAGCTCATTAATAACTACTTTTAATTCCCTCCCCTTTTTCGCCCCAATTGTATTCAGCCAATTACCCCACTCTTCCGAGCCGTCCCGGTCGCTGCTCCACCCCCTCTGCTGATCCGGGGAAGGCTGCAGACTACCACATGCCTCCTCCCGTACATGTGGAGTTGCCAGCCGCTTCTTTTCACCTGACAGTGAGGGATTTCACCAGGGGGACGTAACGCATGGAAAGATCACGCTATTCCCCCCAGTTCCCCCTCCCTTCTGAACAGGTGCTCCGACTGACCAGAGGAGGCGCTAGTGCAGCGACCAGGACACATACCCACATCCGGCTTCCCACCCACAGACACGGCCAATTGTGTCTGTAGGGACGCCCGACCAAGCCAGTGGTAACACGGGGATTTGAACTGGCGATCCCCGTGTTGGTAGGCAACGGAATAGACCGCTACGCCACCTGGACATCCTATTAATAACTACTTTACGGAGAAAAGCAAAACTGTTTTTAAGATGATCATTCGTCAGCACTGAGCTGCACAGTAAATACTAGAAGCTGACTTCCCAAAGAATCACTATCAATCACTATCCAAAGCAGCTTTGTTTCTTTCCCATCTCTTAGTGTAAACTGTAAAGGAAAAGAAATCGGTTTTAAATGAAAGTTCAACTTCACATATTTAACAAGATTTGCTAAAGAAACAAAGAGCTGGGGACTTTCGCTCCAAGAGAGGAGAACCAATATTGTCTCTTTAACAAGTGGCCTAAGGAACAATATGGCTTCTCCTTCAAATGAGGCTTATCTACTTCAAAAGACTGGAAACAAATCCTAACTTTGGTGCCTTTTTATTAGAAGTGCAACTTTTAAAACTTTAGTTTTTAATTCTTCACCAGGAACTTGTCAAAATGGAGGGAAAAGAATGAGAACATTCACAGACAAAAAAAAAAACCCACTTTTACACTTTAACAAATTAGCACTTTTAGCATTCCTCATTCAACATTAATACTGCTAGCCATAACCTAGCACGTAAGTTCTGTGCAAACACCCATTAGTTTCAATAAGGAATACTAAACAATGCATGTGAGTGACGGAATTATGGGTGTAGCAACTCCCTGCAAACTGACAACTGCCCAGTGAAGAAAAGTAATGATTAAATTCATGATATGAAAACATCCCTATAGAAAGACCGGTGTCTCTCGATGGTGTGTCAACACTTACCTTAGCCTGATCACACTGTGTGTGGCACAGGGAGCAGGTATGGGGGTACACCTTTGGAGGCTCCGCTGAGAAATCACTTATCATGGTTGGGGTGGGTAACCTCTTGGTGCTGCCTTGTGCCTTTGAGGCAGAAGAGGAAACAGGATGCCGGGACAATGATGAAGACTCACTCCTGGTTCCAGACAGGGTACTTCGTTGGGGTACATCCCGTCTGTAGTCCCGGTCTGGACGACGAGGTTTCGATAATGGAAATTCTCGGACAGGTGATCGCTTGCTCTTGTGAATATCGCCACTTGTCCTGCGATAGTCCAGGTCCCCGTGCTTGTTTGGTTCAGTGTGTTCCAAGCGAACCATTCGTCTTTCTGCCACTTCTGCTTTGTGTTTGGGAACTGGGGACGGTGGCGGAGAGTACACCATTTTAACTGTTCTTTCGCTGGACAGTGGTTCACGTTTAAAAGTGTCTCTGCCACTGCTTTCATCTGTTGCCCGACTGGCATGACCATAATCGATGACTTTTCCTGCCGTCTGAGTGACACTAAGAAGGCTGGGCACCTCTGGCGAATGCGACCGTTCCAATGGAGACGAGCAGGAGGTGGACTGTGGCACATTGTGGATGCTGCGTGAAATACTTTGTGGGAAATTGGATGAGGAGGAAGATGGTGCTGCACTGTTCTTGTTGGACTTGTTGATCTGGATATCCCTGAGAATGAATGGTAAGGTGTCAGGGGTCAGCTGATCATCAGGGTAGTGACTCAACACCTCCAGGTCTTCATTGGACAGTCCAAAACTAGCTAGGATACTTCCTGCACTCTCTGGGGTGTATAAACTTTGACCATCTACCCCTCCACTGTTTCCACCACTGCCAGTTCCTCCTCCATGGGGTCCCCGAGCCTGAGGAGGTGTGTCAGTAACAGGGGTGTTCCAGCTCTGCATGCCAGTTCCAGAGTAGCTGTTCTGGGGCTGCCGCTGAGCCTGGTGGGAAGGGCCAGTAAACAGTTTACTAGGATGTTTGTAACTTGACCAGTCTCCCCCTTGCTGGTGACCAGGCTGATTGTCAGAAATGAGAGGTATGGAACTGGAACTGTAGCCTCCAGATTCTGATGAACACTGGCCCATCCCAGGCCCTGATCCCTGGTTTGATCTATTCATGTGGTCTAGCAGACGATGGTCCATGTCCCTAGAACCCCTGATAGCCAGGGCTGACTCAAGCTCATCAGGCAGCTGGGTGGGACGAGGGAACTGGAAACCCAACGTCTGGGACAGCACATCAGCAGAGCGGCTGGGCTGTTGCTGTTGATTTGGATGTTGATGATGTGAGGGTCGGGGCCTGTTGGAAAAGCCTTGCGGTGGCCCTTGTTGCTGGGAATGGTGATGATACATGGCACCTGACTGATTACAAGGCGTAGTTTTGTAGTTTGTGTTGTTGGCTGCTGTATTTAACCCTACGGCGAATGCCTGTTGTGTTTTGATGAGATTGAGGAACGACAGGTGAGGAGGAGTTTTTTGTCTGTGACTGAGATGAGACTGGTTGCCAGCAGTTATAGCTGCTAGAGCTGTGAGCTGCTGGAGAGCAATCTGGGCCTGAGCTTCAATTTGGACCAGTTGAAGAGCTGTCACTGCAGCAGCATCAGCTGCAGATCCAAACAGGAAATGACACCCCCTGGTGCTGCTGGGGGCACCAAAGGCGCCACTCTGGCACAAACGGAGGGAGGGAACAAGCAGCGAATGACTGTCTGTGAGCGCGGCAAAGCTAGGAGGTGGAGAGCAGAAATATAACGTTACAGATGGGAAGATTTTCCTGTGTGCTTAGTTTTAAAATTATTTTTCAGAGGCCCTTTTTGTTTTCACTGTATGTGGATTTAATCTTCACACAATAAGTTACAGCAAAAAAATGTTGATGGCTTTACAATCTCCATCCTCTCATCCAAAGGGTCCATCATGCGTTTCTTGCAGGAACGGAAAGCAAAGCAGCGTTATGCAACAACAGTCAAATACTTAGAAGCATTTATAACTCTAGACAGCCAAGTGGGGTTTTACTCTGAGGGGATAAATAAAGCAAACAAAAAATACACAGTAGGGCTGCACAATATTAGAAAAAAAACTCACATTGCAAAATTCTTTTTTTCTATGATATATATTGCGGTATGAAAATAATACAGGAATTTTCACAAGATGACTTGATTGGCTGCTCTATTTGGAAAGAATTAATCAGCCTAGAATATTTGGCGTGATTTTGTAGGGGAATTGTTGGGAAATTGTTAAAAGTGAGCAGTGCCTAACAGTTAGGGGTGGGGGAAAAATGGATACAGCATAGTATAGCAATATTTTGCATAACAATATTGTATTGATACACAGAAGTACTGATCTTTTATTATATAAATTGCAAATATGAATTTAACTTTTTGGAACGGCACTAGAATAATAAAATCAATTGCCTTTTCAGCCCAATAGATGGTGGTGCTGAGCTTTTTTTTTCTGGCGAGGTCATTTATAAAACAGCTGTTGACAAAGTTTTCCTTTGGGGACATAATTGAAAAAGGTAATAAATCCAATATATGCATCGCAATACTCAGCATATCGCAAAAGGCTTAAAATCGCACTATCGTACTGTGATATGTCGTGGGGCCTCTAGTGATTCCCACCCCTACTAACAGCTTGGTTTTCACAGAAAACTAACACTGTGGATTACAATAAACAAATAGAATAAATAAGTTAAAAAAACAATTAAAAAAAAACCCTGCCTTTTACCCTACTTTGAATGACCAACACTGCAGCATGATGGGCTTTTTTTTTTAAATTTAGTTTTTTTCTGCCTAATAGACCTGTAAGGCACAGAGACTTAAATTAAAATGCCTGCATGTTATGCATGTTTACAGGATGTTAGCTAGTTAGCTTGCACCGAAGACTGTTGTGTAAGTTTCATCAAAAGTGATGAGTTTAAGAATTAAAAAAAAAAAAACAATGCAGTGGAACATAAGGACATACAGTAGTGAGTTTTTAGTCTACAGCAGTCTAGTAAACAACAATATGAAACCTATATTAGATCTGTAACCACTTAGAGGTTTTGAACTCAGCTCCCACTTACTGAAACATCCTGAAATACGGATCTGATATATCAAAGGTGTCAAGAAAGACCTATCCTATTAGCCTATCGTAGATCCCTTTTCTAAGAGCAGGATCAACTTTTATGGTCAGCCAGCCATCGCATACAATTGTAATTTCCATGGGACAACCAAGATGGAACACTTAAGGCATCCTTTAACCCTACCCCTCTCTAAAAACAAGCTTATGACACATGGTAGTCTTAGCAAAGTTATCTGCAAGTTATTCAAACATTAACGTTCAATAACTTTTCATTTGTATGACATAACATACCTGCTGTTTTAAAAAAACAGTAGCTGCTACCATGTTTGCTCAGCTTTTAGTGGCAAGGTTTTGACTGATCGTTATTGTAGTGTGGCATTTCAATTTTCTGGTTTTTGTTGGCTTGCTTTTCAAGTCAAGTCCCAAGCTTGACCACTGTAAAATTACTAACATATGAAATAGTTTCAGCCAACCTTCAGATGAGAAACTAGCTCAACGTATTGCTAAAATTATGTAATGGTGCCAAAAAAAAAAATTCCACCTTGCCTACAAAGCATATAGACTCAAGTTTGCGTTCTACTCGTGAAATCATTTTTGTGATATGCGCTGTGTTTTTTGAATTGAAATGGCTTCTTTACATATTCATATATATCATATATGAATTGTTGTTGTTGTTCGATCCTGCTACAAAACATCTGAACACCACAAATTATTCAAAAACACTGTTAACTACTGTAAATAACAGAATGAAGCCCTCATTGTTGTGGTTTGGCTACTTTGGGTTGGATGGACTCAAAGTGAGCTCTTGATTGATCCATGTACACAACTACGAATTTTCCTTAAAATCCTGTAATTAAAGCGGCAGTAGAAAACTTTTTTGTTTTAACTTATCATTTATCAAGTTGATTGCAAAGTGTAATGGCGATAGACTAATGACATCATCGGTGTTAAGGTTGGGTCCCTATAAGCCTCGCTTTCACTATGCAATTCTGTCTGGCACCAGGCACGATCTCTTGAAAAATGAAGGCATGCTTTACAGCACAAAAGAATTGTGTCAACTATTGCGCAACAAAAATAGGAAGAGAACAGCGCTTGTTTTCCCTGATAGCTTTCAGGGATGGTCGTGAACAGGGAGTCGAAGAGGCCATCTATGACTGCGTTTACATGCAGTTAAGTCGAGCTACGGTGATAGCTCGATTAGGCCATGTAATTGGACTACTGTCATTGTTCTAGTATACAAGACCCGGGGGAGAATCGATTTATTGACAGAAGTATGTCCGACCCCGCTATGGTAGGTGGCAATATGCCCCCTTTCAGCTGGTTGCTACTGGACCTTCTTCCGGTTGACCTATTGCGTCACATACCAAACAGGCGATTAACAAGTTAGCAGGCCTGTAGCAGTAGGCCTGTTTGAGGTGCTTCCACCGAACACGGATTTGCTCGGGGGTTCTTTTAAATCCCGCTTCGTCCAACATTTCCGCCACTTTCCTAAATAGTTCGCCATTCCGCGTCCTCCTTCCATCCATGTACTTTAGGATATTCAACTCCTTTAGCTGGCACAACATGAAGTTTGTCTCCTCGTTTGTCCAGAAATGCGTGGTTCTCGCTCTAGCACTCGCCGTGTCGATACTGTTGATACTACGCTGTTCGACTTCCGGGTGAAAGACCACTGTGGGAATTATGGATCATGCACAGAACACCTAGGCCAGTTCGGGGCTGGTTGAAGTGTATACATGCCAGAGTAAATCGATCCCCAACCGCATTATCTAGGTGTGTTAGTCCGACTTCGAGAAATTCGCTTTAGTACGATTTCAGTTGGACTAACACGTTTACATGCATTTAAAAGTCCAGTTTTAGTCGGACTAACACAATAAATCGACTTTTTCTAACGTCATGTAAACATACTGTATGTAAATAGGGAACGACCATCCCTGAACCGGGGGGGGGGCATAAGAGTACACCTGTTGCCATCTTAGAATGCTGTGATTGCCACCATTCCTCTGTGAATAGTACACATTGCCATTGAAACTAGTTAATCTTCACGGCAATTTGCATATGAAACCGATCGTTTTTTCGGTCGTTATGCCACTGTATTGTTTATAAGGGTGGGGATACTTGCAGTCAGTTGAGACTGAAGAGGTCACTTAAACAAGTGATGAAATGTTTCTCTCAATAAACGTGTCCAGATGAACTGATTCAACTTTCTTTCTTTAATCAAAGGTCAAATTTAAATCATTAGAACACTTAACCAAATACTAACAAGACAATAATAAATACAAATCTATCAAAAATTTTGGTCAAAACTAAAACTCAGATGCAGGGGGGAGAAAGTGATTCTCACTGGAGCACGGCTACTTTTGATGATCTCACTTTCATCATTTGGGTCTTATGGTTTAGAATATCAGGCCAAACTTAACATCTTGCTTATTAGCAAGCATAAAAACTATGCAAACTACAGGCTAACTTAAGAACTTTTCTGAGCCATATGGCACTTCATTGGCAAATTCAGCATACATGACTCACAATACGGAAATTGATTAAATGTAAAATTCTCAAATTGGTTTGCCAAGCAAGAATTTATGGTCATATTACAGCAAGTTGTTTGAAGTGATATTCTATCCCATATAAATACAGAATTTCAAATATCCAGCTTAATATAGTTTCCAACCTCCTTGCTCAGGCTCTGCAAGAGAAGGTACAGCAGCAAAGACGTGAAAAACTAATCAAGCAAAACATGTTTAGCCGACTATACTAAAGTGTCCCTAGGTGTGAATGTGTTTGTGTGTGTAGGCCCTGTGATAGTATGGCGGCCTGTCCAGGGTGTCTCCCCGCCTGCCGCCCAATGACTGCTGGGATAGGCTCCAGCATCCCCGCGACCCTGCTCAGGATAAGCAGTTTGGATAATGATGGATGGCCGTTTAGCTGAACCTCTGACATCTTTACCGTTTTAAAATCTTTACAAAATGGACAGCACAGTTATAAATACTCACATTTTCAGGGTTTTCCCTGGATTTTGAGACAAAGGTGCCAAATGCTGGTATGTGCGCTTGGTACGTTGGTACACGCGTGAGACCCCGTGGCTCGGGCCTTGGCAGATGGCGCATGACTTATGAGCTCGACGCAAGAAATGTGATGTCAGGGACGCTGCGCCAAGCATAAACCTAGAGCATCATGGCACCTGCTGATAAAAGGCGTCGTCATTGCCCGATCCGTACCGGAAACCCGATTTGTTCAACACGTGTGAAAATGCATCTACTTCCTGTCACCGACATCGTTTTACGACAATGTTGAAAAACGTCTTCTGCTCCCCGATATCATGGATTCTTTTGCCTTTTACCATCGTTTGCAGGAATATCTTTTAAAAGGTGAAACTGCCTCCAACATTGATTGCACAGACTGAGTAAAACTTAAAACAGTTACCTTTAAGAATGAAAGTTGAAGATGCCCAAGTACATTTAAAAAGAACTTGACTGATTGATTGAAACAAAGAAAAGTAACACTAGTTATCCCGACATGCCTCTTTACTGAAAAAATAATTTTTGTATATTTCATTAATAAGTCCATAAATTTCACAAAAAGGATTGTTTACAAATTATTACGCATGGAGGCTTAAAAAACTGGGACTTTCTGGTTAATAACAATTTTGGTGATGTGTTTAATACCAAAATGCAATTTGCTTATAAAAGTTAACGGTACTTGTTCAAATCCTGTAATTGAATAGGAGAAGCAGTGTACAAGTAACTGTTTAATGTAGTTTAATCTCAGATATACAGCCATTTCCTTTCAATTTGAACTGCAACTTTCTCAGCCTTTTCCCCCCTCTTAAAACAGACAAGACTGAAAAGCAGAATGGCAAGAGTACAGTTTGTATCCTTTCAAACTCAAAGTCCTAGAGCACAGAACCAAAACAACAAAAAAATGTGTCAGTGTCCAATGAATTATGGTGCTCACTGCATATGTTTTTGTCTGCAAGTACTTCAGCCTTGCAAATTTAACTGATTATTCCTCTGCAGCTAGCATTTTCAGTATGCTGAAAATCCAAGCACGTGGTCTCCAGTGCTTGCCATCCCCAGACACATGGACATGTAACACTTTCGATGTATTTCCTCTAAGATCTGTTGTTATTGTTAAATGACTTGGGCTTATTCATCAACTTCGCAAATACATTGAAATGTGCAGGATGAAAGGACCAACCAGAACATCAAGCGTGCTCTCAGAAAGTATGCGAATGACAACCACAGTGATGTCTGCCTTCCTGCTGTGGTGTATGGAATTAACACTGCAAAGCAGGTTGTGTCCTAACACATCTATATTGTGTAAGTAATATCCACAATTTTATTAGTGGAAAGACATTGTAGGGAGCCACTATTTCATATCCCCAACTAAGAATGTAAATCTTAGTTTCTTTTCACAATGTTAAAACTAAGTTGATGAATTTGTGATTATTAATATTCAGCGTAAAGGATGGAGTTTTTTTCTTTTAAATTATTAGATTTGGTTATTAATGGGGAGCTTTTTTGAGATCAGACCTCCACTAGGCACAGTCCCTACTTCCTCATTTTCCATCAACACTCGTCTGCCAGAAGTGATTTTTACAATTTCATTTAGCAGATGCTTTTATCCAAAGCGACGTACATCTGAGAGTTAATACAACACAAGCAAGGATCTAGTCAGGAGGCGACAACTCAAGTAAGTGTTAAAAAACAAGGGTCAAGTCCGATAGGTCATAGGTGTCAACAGGCAGTGCACAAAGGCAATGCATAGGGTGCATAGAAGCAGATTTTTTTTTTTATGCCATCGGGTGTGGAGGTGTTCAAGAAACAGGGGGATCTTTAGCTTCTTCTTAAAGATGGAGAGGGACTCAGTGGATCGAATTGAGTTTGGTAACTCGTTCCACCACCAGGGAACTACTGAAGAGAAGAGGTCTGGCTAGTGACTTAGGGCCCTGTTGTGGCGGAAGTGCCAGGCGCCTTTCATTTGGTACAGCGTACTGAGCAGGACTGAGTGTAGACCTGAATGAGGGAGTTCAGGTAGGCGGGAGCTGTTTTAGTTGCCGTTTTGTAAGCAAGCATTAAGGTTGCAGCAACTGGGAACCAGTGGAGGGATATGATCAGTGGAGGGACGTGCCGTTTTGCATCGGTTGAAGTCCAGATGCGCCACTGCGTTCTGGATCATTTGCAGAGGTTTGAAAGAGCATGCAGGGAGACCTGCCAGTAAGGACTTGCAGCAGTCATGTCTGATATAACAAGAGCCCGTACCAGGAGTTGTGCTGCATGCTCAGACAGGTAGGTTCTAAGTGATGAATGCCTTTCCCATGGGAGACAATTTTGAAGTTGCTGACCCAGAAGATGACACTGACACCAAAGCATATGAGATGAAAATGTTTGTACTAAAGAGAAGACACCAGAAAATTCTATATTTATTTTCAGTAAGTATTAATTATTGGGTACTGTTCTTTTTTTTTTTTGTGTATTTTTCAATTTTTCTCCCCAATTGTACCCGGCCAATTACCCCACTCTCCCGAGCCATCCCGGTCACTGCTCCACCCCCTCTGCCGATCCGGGGAGGGCTGCAGACTACCACGTCTCCTCTGATACATGTGGAGTCGGCAGCCACTTCTTTTCACCTGACAGTGAGGAGTTTCGCCAGGGGGACGTAGCGCGTGGGAGGATCACGCTATTCCCCCTCCCCCGATCAACTAGAGAAGGCGCTAGTGCAGCAACCAGGACACATACCCTCATCTGGCTTCCCACCCACAGACATGGTCAATTGTGTCTTTTTGTGTTCTTTTTTGTAGGTTCTTTGCAACATAGAGAGAGCAAAGAGCATGCAACAAAAGACCTTCAGAGATCGCAAGCACAAGTGTGTCTGGGTATGTTCAGTTCAGGCTGGTGATGACATTCTCATGTCACCGGACCCCAAAGAAATGATGGACTGATGCTGACTTGTTAAAGTTAGCACCAAGGACCATAACACTGTTGCCAGCATCACTTCCAAAGGGGTCCCCACCATTATGAAGAGTTCAACTTGCCAGAAGGTCCGAGTGTCAGACTAAGGACGTACTACAGATTGAAAAGTAAGGGTGTTACATACACTGTGTGTATAACTCTGACATTAAATGCTGGATCCAAAAATATTAGATACATGTTTGGAATTCCTGTTGTCAGTAACTGTCACATATTTGTGTATCATCAGAGGAACTGAGAGGAAGTTTCTCCAGGACCACTGTTATTCAACATTTAAATAGCAGATGGAGCATCCATATGATTGGTCATGTGCAAAGTGGGAGAAAGTCTTGGGCCCTCTTCAGGATGATTTAGTAGGCATTCTTTCCATCCAGTGACACCTTTGCACAATCAAATGTTCTTTACTTTTAGTTGAAGTATGTGTTGGACAAAATCAGCCACCAGGAGAGCCGATTGTGAAGCAAGGCCAAATCTGCCTCACACGAGAAGACTTTTAGAGCCTGGTTTAAAGCCACTGCATGGAATCTAATGCGAGTGTTTATTGTCTTAGTTTATTGCACAACAAAGAAAATCCCAGATAACGCATGATGTTAACACACGGCAGGTTTAACTGTGTAGTCAACTGCTTTCTACAACTAATTTAAGATTGGAAATGCTTGCCTGAAGATTGTGGGAGAAGCTGCACCAAGACATGTAATTTATGCTACTAGACATCATCTCCTTTTTAACGTACATACATACATATGTATGTATGTATATATATATTCATTTGTAATGCTCTTGCCATAAGGGAAAAGATGTTCACCTCTATGTTGTGGCCACCTGGAAAAGACAAAAACGTGGACCCGCTGCTTTGTTTGCCAGTTAGTTCTTTTTGTTGCGATCACATACACATCAACCGAGAAAAAAATATATTAGGAACAGACACCGAAGTACTTCTGTATGCCGAGGTATACTATTTTGTCCCATTACTATGAGGAGGGCTTGTGCTCCAAGGATGCCCTACTTTTACCGGCTTGAAGCGGGCAGCAGGATGAAGCTGATCACTATCTGCCCTGTGTTACAGGTACAGCTACAGAACTGATCATTCAATTACATGTATAATTGTGTTTTCTCTGGATTGCCAGAGACATTGCAGCCTTCACTGACTCGGGATTCTGGACTGAGAAAACAGGAAGAGACCTTTTAGTGGGAAATGCCATTGATTCGCCAGTGGTGGTGCATTCAACTAATGTAGAGGTTTTGCATAGAAGGGTAGGACTCACACTACGGATGACATTTCAGTTTCTTGGCTATATTAAGTCACCGTTGTCCAAAATTATACAATGGTATTATTCAAAGGCACGGAAAGAGATTTGTCTACTGGACAGAGAAAGCATCCCATCTTCTTCAGGGAACCCTTGAGCCTCTCTTCAAGTTGTGAAACTCCACCTCCCCCGAACTGTTGCACAGCAGGAAAGTTGTGATTGACGGGGTTGAAGAGGACAATTTCAGATCAGGAGTGTTATAAATGACCATGTCTATACGTACGAGTTAAAAAGATAGTTGTAGGTCCGCGGTGATGTAGCGGTCTCAGTGTCAGCTTTGAGTCAATGCAGTTGCCCACCGGGGACCGGGGTTCACGCCTCGGTCTCGTCAGATCCGACTATGGCTGGACTCGACGAAGCAGCAATTGGCAACGTTGTCTTCGGGAGGGGGGCGGAGTCGGCTTGTGTTCGTCACATGAACGCGTCTGTGTGTGTCAGCCTGGAGTCGCCTTGTCACGAAAGTGGCGAGGCGTCTCCTTTGAGACTGCCGGCCGGAGATGCAGTTGGTGAACACACGCAGTACGAGGGTGGGTGTATGAACTAAAATAGGGATCGATTGGCCACTAAATTGGGAGGAAAAAAATCAGAAATAACTTTAGTAAAAAAGATAAGTTGTACATGGCAAAAATAAAGGAGTGAAAATCAAGGAGTGTCTTTGTGATAGGTTCAAAGATCATTCATTTTTTTTGCTTAGATGCAAAAATCTGTTGCGGAAAGTTTTAATTGAAGTCGCACTTTATGTTGATAAGTGCAACATAACTTTGGAAATACATATTGATAAAATGTTTAATGTGATTTTAACAATAGTACCAAAATCTAGTAGTCCACTTAAATTTGATGAATTTCAAAAGCACGTTAGGTTAAAAATGTATCATAATATACATTAATATATATTTAATTTTCAGAATTGAGTGAATAGTTAAGAGTAATTGAGTTTTTTTAACGATTACTTTATTCAAGCAATGCAAGCCTTTTACGTTAACCGATGACGAAATTGGCCCCATATATCTGATATTCATTGTCAGAGCAGGAAAAATGCTTAGTCAATGATGAATTTTAAAAGCACGTTAGGTTAAAAATGTATCATAATATACATTAATATATATTTAATTTTCATAATTGAGTGAATAGTTAAGAGCAATTGAGTTTTTTTAACAATTACTTTATTCAAGCAATGCAAGCCTTTTACGTTAACCGATGACGAAATTGGCTCCATAGATCCGATATTCATTCTCAGAGCAGGAAAAATGTTTAGTCAATGATGAATTTTAAAAGCATATTAGGTTAAAAATGTATCATAATATACATTAATATATATTTAATTTTCATGATTGAGCGAATAGTTAAGAGCAATTTAGTTTTTTAACAATTACTTTATTCAAGCAATGCAAGCCTTTTACGTTAACCGATGACGAAATTGGCTCCATAGATCCGATATTCATTCTCAGAGCAGGAAAAATGTTTAGTCAATGAGGAAAAATATCATCCACTTCATTAGCACCACGTGTTAAGACGTCCAACATGAAAACAAGAAAATAAAACAAGAAAAATAAGCATTCATTTAATCAGATTTTTTTTGCAACATTATAATTCATAATTAATAAAAACACCGATAAAATATTATTGAAATCCCTGAATTGCGTCGACGTGCTGCCGACAGGAAGTAGACGTAGTATCGCGCATGCGCCAAACTCGGGTTTCCGGTAAGGATCGGCAATGACAGGCATACGTTTTATCGTAGAAGGCCCTTTGCGCCGCCCCCCGCCAGAACGTTAGCCACAAGGCGGCTAGCCGTCTCGCTAGCTAAGCAGGGGAAGCCCCCCCCCCCCCCCCCCGTTTTCCTGAAACGAAACTAACTTTATTTACATCCCACCCGGTCCGGGAAATTACTCACGTCGCTGCACACAAGATTACTCAGTTCAAATATCTGCTTCTTCGGGGAGGAAAATTGTTATTTGCTGCACGATGGCTCTTTTAAAATGTGGTAAAATGAAGCCCGTCCCTTGTTTGTGACGCCGCTTTACCACGGCAACGGCCGCCCGCAGGCTCTCGGGCCTGGTGGCTGCGGGCAGGCGGGCGGACAAGCCGACATGGCGGACTCCGCCGCCCGGGTTCAAACACACTGTCCGACGAGGGTAGCGAGCGACCTTTTCACACACCTGGAAACAAAGCTCTTCTTTAATCACACGGCTGCCATTATATATATATATACAGGGACGTACGCGACACCCGGCCCGAAGCAGGCCGTGACGCCGCGCTGCGTTTTTTAATGGAGAAAGGAGGAGGACGGCTCCCCCCTCCCCTCCCCCCAAACTGCACCACAGGTTTTGGCAATCACTTCAAAATCAGCTCATATTTGATAAATCGACGGGCATGATAAATACCTTTCTCTAAATATGCTGAGGCGGAGATGCGATTCGCACGGAGAACGTATGTCGTCGTCGTCGTCGTCGTCTTCTGTCGACTTCTTCTTCGCGTCCTCTACAGTGGGTAGCGCTCAGTGACGACGCGGCAACACCGCCCCCTTTTATGGGTCCGCTCACTCTGCGTAACGCGGTGATGGGTTTGCCACTTACTTAAATAAAAAGCCAAATCCGAATTTGCTGAGAGCTGAGGTTCATATTCTTTTTGACTCCACGCAATAGCCTTGAAACC